>NC_048893.1:197326663-197336188 GCF_011077185.1 Oxyura jamaicensis | reverse complement strand
TGGGTGGGTGGATGGATGGATGGGTGGATGGATGGGTGGGTGGGTGGGTGGGTGAATGGATGGATGGATGGATGGATGGATGGATGGATGGGTGGATGGGTGGATGGATGGGGGTGGGTGAGTGGTGAGGAAACATGTCCACACTGCAGCTCCATGGTT
Source organism: Oxyura jamaicensis (assembly GCF_011077185.1). Classification (NCBI taxonomy): domain Eukaryota; kingdom Metazoa; phylum Chordata; class Aves; order Anseriformes; family Anatidae; genus Oxyura; species Oxyura jamaicensis. Next base: position 197,336,029 of record NC_048893.1, on the reverse strand, counting down.
TGCCACCTTCTGAAGGACAATGCAGATGTTTTGAAACTAAAAGGCAGCAATGTGAACAGAAGTACCCTGATCACAAAACTCAACTTGTCAGAGCCTCTGCTGGAGCCTTCTCTGAGCCTCGCATTACAGTCAAATCCTTCTTGCTACCTTCCTATGCTTGAGACTGTCAATCCATATATTCAGACAACCTGGTTTACACCAAGAAGTTCTGTTCTATTTTGATGCCCATATGAAAAAACATTCAGACTCTTTAAGTATAATTTCAGATATTATTTATTAGAGCTAACACTATAAAGAAAGAGAAAAAGTACAGATAATCTTACACTACTTCAGATGCTGGGAACCCTGAGTTGCATAGCACTGAGCCTCCCTCAGATTCTCACACTGCACACCCTGCAGAACCCTTCCATAGACAAGGTTCCCCAGTTTTGGTTATTCATGCTATTACAGGATTTTCACACAAGGATATAACTCTATTCATTATTTCTAGTGGGGCATTTACATGAGAAGTTGTCACTGCACTTTTTAACTAAGACAAGGCCACACAGGTGGTGTAATCACTGGGGCTAAGTGAGAACTGCCTGCAGGCTCCCCTGTTACAGAGCTGGCTACGTTGATCCTGTGACCAAGAGATCTGTGCAGCATAACACATGCAGTATGTGCAGCACAGCTTGACTCATGGCCCTCCACACCCAGAAGAAACCCTCCATTCATATCAGCTTGCTTTAACAATGAAAGAAAATCTGGCAATCCTGGCACAGACTTGCTCTTCAATCCTCCCTATCTCTTCAAGTGCTGCATGGACTGCCACACCACAAGAAAAACACTGTAATGAGGTTGCTGCCAGTGCTCATTCTTCTTTTACAGGTCTCTGTCTCTACTGTACTGGAGCTTTTGCTTTCATCAACATTTTCCTTTTTCACTTGTGGTGTGGGAATTTTGTTTAAATGTGTTTGCTCTGGCACACAGAAATGCGTCCCTGTCCATCTTGTGGAGCCCAATGCAAGCTCTGCTACCAGCTGACTTCCTTGTGCAGACTGGCATAAAATGTTTTGGTCAGATAGTTTGTCACTGTCCTGGTTTCAGTTAGGACAGAGTTAAGTTTCCTCCTAGTAGCTGGTAGAGTGCTATGTTTTGGATTAGGATGATAAGAGTGCTGATAACATGCTGATGTTTTAATTGTTGCAGAGCAGCGGTTACACTAAGCCAAGGACTTTTCAGCTCCTCACTCTGTCCTGCCAGCGGGCAGGCTGGGGGTGCAGCAGGAGATGGGTGCAGCAAGAGCTGGGAGGGGACAGACCCAGGACAGCTGACCCAAACTGGCCAAAGGGGTATTCCATACCATCTGGTGTCATGCTGAACAATATATAGGGGTGGCTGGCCGGGGTGGGTGGGGCGGCTGCTTGGGAATAGGCTGGGCATTGGTCAGCAGACAGTGAGCAATTACATTGTGCGTCACTTGTTTCATACACATTATTAGTAGTAGTACTACTATCATTATTATTATTATTGTTATTGTTATTATTATTTTCTTGTCTTAATAAACTGTCTTTATCTCAACTCACAGGCTTCACTTTCCGATTTCTCTCCCTCATCTCAGAGAGGGAGGGGAGAGGGTGAGCGTACGGCTGTGTGGTGTTTAGCTGCCAGCCGGGTTAAACCACAACAGTCACAAATCACAAATTCAGACAAATGCTTTGGTGAGTAGTCTCAGTTATGAAGTACCAAGTCTTGTTTCCAATTTTTTAAAATTGAATGTTTGAATTTTCTCAAAGTTTTGAATGTTCAAATGTTAATAAATTTAATTGACTGTTTCAATTGACATGAAATCCATTTGGTTTTGTTGTTTTCTCTTTTTTTTACCTTTTTTTACTTTTTTTACTTTTTTTTTTACATTTTTTAAATTTTTTTTACTTTTTTTTTACTTTCACTCAAGCCCAATTCAGGTCATAAATACAAAAAATCAGCTGTTTGAACAGTTCTGCCCCTCAGGACAACAAGAATAGTTTCTTTCTATAGCAAGTCTTGGCCACCGAATTTTCACACTCCAGTTAACTCCTACCAGAGTTAAATGAAAATCGATTTTCTCTTGCTCCACTGCCTTTCCATGTTACTCTCTTGCATTTGCTCAGCAGCATAAAGAAGCTGTTCAAATTATGCTGCTATCTGTGACTTAGGTAATTATCTTATGATGAAACACTTAGAAGTCTGCCTATGGAGTTGTTCTGATTCAAGCTAGTAACCTACATGCCCTTTACTTCTGCAAAGCTATAACACACATATTTGGTCTCTGGATAACATAAATTGAAATAACATTAGGTCTGTTTGTTAAGCAGAATCTTCCAAAGTGGCTCTGCTGATGCACTGGTTTCAGAGCCTGGTCTTTCAAGACGTCCTGGGTTAGGAAACACTTTGGTGTTTTCTGACAGATTCATGGAGAAACTGAAGTTCTTAAACAGTTGTGCTCATGTTGCATCAACTATTTAAATCTGTTACGTGTGCCTAACACAGGAGTGGCTGAAGAAATGTTTGGCTCTAAACAGTGTTGTACAATTCATCACATCCTTTTGAATTGCTCATTGTCTCCTAAAGCTGCCTGCATGCTGCAGACAATTAGACTTATGACCAATCTGTCTGCATCACTGATCTGCCTAAGGACCAGGCAGCAGCTGTCACATCCAGCCTCACAAATGTGTTCATAGAAGCAACAAAGTCCACACACTTTTCCTAGTGCCCTTAGTGTGTCTAAGGCTTCCTGTAAATGGCAGATGATAAGATCAGCCTCCAAAATGGAGAAAAGGGAAGAGAAAGAGGAAACTAAAATTATCAGCTCTGTGCTCAAAGCTTTCTCTCATCATCAAGTCTATCCCATGCCAAGAATACTGTGATTCTGGGCCCTGGTGGATAAATTCCCACTGACTCAAAAGGGAAAAGGGGTCTTTGGTTAAGATACTGGGACAGGTTTTAAGAGATTTCAGTTCAAGCCACATAACCACCCTGGCCATGCCTAACCAATACATTCTATGAAACACACTCTTGGGTATCAGTTTCTAGCACATTTCTGGGAAAAAAAAAAAAAAAAAAATGCTAGCTGTACTGTGTCTGGCTGGGATGGAGTTAACTTTCCCTGCAGCAGCCCATACAGTGCTGTGCTTTGCACTTGTAGCTAGAACAGCACTGGTATCACACCAGTGTTGTGTCTGCTGCTGAGCAGTGCTGGCACAGCGTCAAAACTTCCTCCCCCACAACCCCCAGGGCCATCAGGCTGGGGGTGGGCAAGAGGGGAAGAAAGAACATCACCAGAGCAGCTGACCTAAACCAACCAAAGGGATATTCCATACCATATGATGTCACACTCAGCAATAAAATGTTGGAAAAGGAAGAAGTTTTCTCGTTGTGAAAATGTCTGCCCTCCCGAACAATGGCTACATGCGCTGAAGCACTGCTTCAGGGAGATGGTCAAGCATCGCTCGTTGGTGGGAAGTAGAGAGTAATTTCTTTCCTCTCCACACAGCCTTTGATTGGTTTTTTTTGTTTGTTTGTTTTTCTCCATTTCTCCTTTTCCCTTTTCCCTGTAGTGAAATTATTTAATTAATATTATTTTTTCCTTAATAATTATTTTTCCTTTAATTAAATCATCCTTATCTCAACCCATGAGTTGATTCTTTCCTTTTCTTCTTTCCCTCCTCTTCTGAGGAGGGGGAGTAAGAGAGCAGTTGTGGTGGAGTTCAGCTGCCTAGCAAAATAAAGCCACCACAGTAGCCTGCTCTACTTGTTAATGAGAGCCCACGCACATCCTTTCTCATAGTGGAGGTGCCCCGAAGTGCCGTAGGCATCAGCTGTCAAACTATCCATACATACAGTAGACAGCATAGTGCATAAGTGGGGATACACCCAGCATTTTATCTTGCTCTTCAAGTGTTTCTGTGGACAAAAGGATATGTTCAACTTTTCCATCTGTGTATGCTCTCTGTAAACCTCATCTTCAACTCCTCTAGGGAGGAAGTTGGCAGACAGGAGGGAAATATCCCATACACTACCAGCTGGGCACAATTCTGATTTTAGACTTACCTTTCTAGAGGCATATTAACCTTTTCTTGAGTGATTGTGAGCTGGAACTTCTGTCATGCAAACCAATAGCAACAAAATGCTATCTCTGTATCAGTAACATAAGGGCTATTTAAAAGAGTTTATCAGCTGAATCATCCACACACATATCTTTTCACTGTTTTTCAAGAAAAGAATGTGCAAACAACTAAAGGTGTTTCAAATGCATTTAAAATAAAGATTAGCGTTGTTCAAAAATATGTTTCGAGAATAACATCCTGAAATCCTTGGAAATCTGGACCCTTTCTTCTCATCCTTGTAAATCTGAGTCACTCACATCAGCATTCAGACTATGCTTTGCTCCAATCTCTTCTCCAAATCATGATCATTTTGTTCAATGACAGAAGCAGCCCACCTCCTCTCCAGATGGGTGATTTATAAGAGTCAACTTGTAGCAGTGTTTGTTCTTAATTATTTTCTTCATCATAAACTACATGAGTCTGCAAAGATAGGAATTGTTTAAACTCTCAGATGGAAAAGAGACACTAGATTATTTGATGCCTTCCTGTATCAAATTTCTGTATTGTATTATTTCCTAAATGATTCAACGTCAGGTTATGAGCTGTACTTGTCAGGTGATTTGAGTCTCACCATCAGGAAATGTCTTTTTTATTGAAGTTTCATTTTGCGTTCCTTAATTTAATCTTATTACTGCTTAATTTAATCCTATTACCACTAGCTTGTTGCCTCTAGCCATATCCACACATCAGTACTGAAATGAAGAGTTTCTTTAAAACTTAAGAACACACATCATTTTATTACAGCTCTCAGAGCAGCATAATTTCCAGGTGGGGTTTGTTCCAGGGATGTTCTTCTCATGCATGGAGGGGATGGCATGCTAATGCTAGTTTACCTAAGCCAGTTAATTGGTGTTCATCAATTAGGACTATGTATGCAATTTTTCTGAGCACAGAGGACAGAATAGACTCAACACAGAACATCTATGATCATAGCAAAATAAAGCAAAAATTGGTTCCTTGCATTCCTTCTGGATATTTCAAAAATTCCCCATGGAGTTGTTCATCTCTGAGGTAGGATCTTGGGTTAATAGTTTAGATCAAAGCCAAGGAAGAGAAAAGGGGAATCAGAACAGAAATAATGTCTTAGATCAAAACAATCCTTTCTTCAGCTTTATTTCAGTGTTCTGTATAATTTGTTTCCAACTGCTATTGAAACAGGTTGGCTGCTTTTCAACAGCAAAACTTAAACACATATATTGTGTGTATAGAGAGAAACACACATAAATATATATTACATATACACTACTAGAACTGTAATAACAAGCATATATCAGTATCACAATGCCAAATTTAAGGTTACCCATGCTCATGCTGTGCTTGTGTTATGACTCAGTTTAAAATAACATGATCACAAGCTATTTTCCCTAAGACCTCTGTTCACTCAGAGCTGAAGTGTCTATCCTTGTTGCTTATGGAAGTGCACTAGCAGAATCGAGATGAGCTTGCAGTATCTTCTAGTCTCTTTGTTATCCAATATAGAGATAATGGAGAAAGCAAAGGCTTTAACCTAACCTCATGCCCTGCCAAAATTCCCACGTTGCTCTGGTACGTGTGCGAGTACCAGAGCTGCCTGTTCATAATAAGCTTCCTCAATTTTTCAAATTCAGCCAGAAACAGTATTTCCAATTTGTAAAATTTCAGCCCAAATGATTAAACCTAGAGAGGAAAATGATTTTACACCAGTAAGTGACTAGACCTTGGGATCAGAGACAGAGGGCTCTGGGTTACTCCCTTCTTTGCCACTGAGCAGGTACAGCACCTCTGAGCAGTGTCACACCATTCTTTCTCACTTTTTCTCTTCGTCAGTGGTACAAGCAGGCAGTGTTTCCACTTTGTTCCTGCTAAAAGACCTCACCTGTTGTACAAAGCCATGCTTTTTCCTTCACAAGGTTCTGATTTTACTGTAAAGTAGTCTGAATTCCACCTCAAGCCCTCCTCAAGCCAGCTTCTCTTTGGCATCCCCCTTATTTGATCTTTCTGGTCTTTTGATCTTGAGCACCATTTCTCTCACAGGCTTAGGTTTAAATTGATGAGTTACCAGGGTTAATTCAGAAGTGATTCCCCTGCCAAATCAACTTGGAATGTTTATGTAAGTTTTAATTAGAATTGCCTACTGTGGTGGGAGAAAGCTTAGTTTTTTATGACACCTATAGATACTGAGAAGCATTTAATTTCTGAGGAAGGGAACACAGGTATCCTGAGGGAGTCTGAAACACTGACTCAGCTCTATCCTTATATTGCCAGCTGGGAATCTCACTCTTCATGAGTGGAAGTATTCTTCATGTCCTTCTGCATACTCAGGTGGTGGTGATGTCAAATTTGTTATGCACATCTCCCAAAGTAACTGCTTCATCTATCTTCATATATTCTGTAAATTGAGCCAGTTTTTATTATGCCGTTCATATTTTCAAGCTCTTCTTCAGAACTCTGAAAACTGTATTTTTTACATTTTAGAAGGAGCTGAGATTGCAAACACATCACTCAGCTCCAAGAACAAGAAAGAGCAAATGACTGTACATTTCATTTTCTAAAGCTATGCTTTAATTTAGCCTTGAAAGGGATGCTGAAAGAGATACAACCTGGTTACTAAAATTATTTATAATTGGGTCCCATTAATCTTATACCTTGCTGAGACAACCCTATTGCCCCTAGCATGCAAAACAGTGGAACAACTTGGTTAGTCAGGTGCCTTACATTTTCTGTATCTGTGTTACCTAAAGTCTACGAAACTGTTGGAAAGGAACATTATAACCTAAAGTTAGGATAGACTGCTGATCAGCATAACATTGGAACAGTGAACTTCTGCTTCTTTAGTAGGATAATAAAAAACAAGTCTGTAGCATTTGCTTATTCATCCCCTTTTACAATCACTGCAGCTAACCAACCTGGATGGAGGTCACCAGCACAGAAATCCTTTGATAACATTGCTTGAGTGCCCTTGGCCAATAGTAATAAAAGGGGTACCAAATAATGAGAACTTGAATGACATTAGCAGAAATTTGGTTTCATGAGCATAAGCAATGAATTTCAACTACCATGAAACACTTCTGAGATTGCCACCAAATGATTCTAATAGTTCTGCAGTAAATCCATGCCTGATTTACAGCCATGCTACTGGGAACCAAATTTACCCAAATGTGTGTGTGTTTGCATCATCAAGTCAGGAAGTCTGTAATTCAGTTAGCTACTGAGTAAGACTGGCTCCTGGGGACTGAAGGTCAGGTGTGGGCTCTCTTATTTTGGTGGTTTAGACACTTCATATTTAATTAACACTTGTGTAAGATGACAGAGCTCTTCAGTGTAAACTGCTGTACCTGGAACAGGGGAGAAAAATTGCCTCATTTAACTCTGTTATGTAATTGCACATATGACTCGCTGCAGTCATTTCTGAAGGTCTGTGGCATTTTGCAGTTGGCTGTAGCGTATCTAACCACTATGGCATTGCTGAGAAGATAAATGTCCTTAAAGGCAAATGTAGTTAACAATACAATGGGTTGCAGGGCAGACGGATGAAATGAGCATCTAGAAATAAGCAGCTGCTACAGTGACACATCTCCCTTGACACAGCCTCGCCAGTCCAGGATGAGTATACCCTCTCTGCATGTTGAGAGAGCTCTAAATGGAAATGCCTCCATATCTCCACTTGTCTTGAAGCAAGAAGTGTACCTTTCTGAAACTCATCTCTTGATTTTTTTAAGATCCCAACTGGATTTACATTAACTTGCAACAAAATACATTTGCTGTGTTTCCAGGCTCATAAATACTTGACCGCTTTGTGAAAAGCTCTTAGATCCAGTATAATCTATTCAAGAAAGAATATCCATGAAAACAAAGGTCTGCAAGCTGTTCCCATGATACAGAGCACTGTGGCTGGGTGGGTGCTGTTTGTGCCTACCTAGAAATGCAGCAATGTCTATGAGGCCTCAAAACAGTATAAGTGCACCGAGCAATCCAAAGCAAAGTATTTTGGACTCCATCAAAATTTCCTAGCAACATCAGGAGACATTAAAATATATCTCCCTGGGAAATACCAGAAGCCAACAGCCATTTCCATAATGGCTTGTAATTTAGGTCATAGTAACTGGCAGCCAAAAGGGTTGATGCACTGGGGTGCATCAAGCACAGCACTGCCAGCCATTCAAGGGAAGGGGTTGTCTTGCTCCATTCTGTGCTGGTGCAGCCTTACTTCAAGTACAGGGTGCAGTTTTGGGCACCACAGTATAAAAAGCACATAAAATATAAGTGTCCAAAAGGGGGCTAAAAAGATGGGGAAGAGTCTAGAGGGCAAGACACATGAGAGGTGGCTGAGGTCCCTTGGTTTGTTCAGCCCAGAGCAGAGCAGGCTGATGGGAGGCCTCATGGCAGACTGCAGCTCTCTCATGAGGGGAGCGGAGGGGCAGGCGCTGAGCTCTGCTCTCTGGGGACAGCGACAGGACCCAAAGGAATGGCATGGAGCTGGGACAATGGAGGGTCAGGCTGGGTGTTAGGGGAAGGTTCTTCACAGGGTTCTTTACACAGGGTGGTTGGGCCCTGGGACCAGCTCCCCAGGTCAGTGGTCATGGCACAAAGCTGCTGGAGTTCAAGCAACGTTTGGACACTGCTCTCAGACATACGATCTGACTTTTTGGGTGGTCCTGTGTGGAGCCAGGAGCTGAACTTGATGATCCTTGTGGATATGATCTGTGGTGGTTTCACTCGAGTGGGCAGCCAAGTTCCACCACAGCCACTCTCTCACTCACCCTCCTCAAACAGGAAGAGGGAGAAAATAGGACACAAAAAGCTCAAGGGTGGAGATAAGGAGGGGGGAGATCACTCAACAATTATCATAATGAGCAAAACAGACACAGAGTAGGGAGACAGTAAGATTTATTGCTCATTACTAACAAGATAGAAAAGTGAGAAACAAAGGAAAGAAACAAAAAACACCTTCCCCCCATCCTCCCTCTTCCACCTCCTCCTCCCAAGCGGTGCAGGGGAACAGAGGAATGAAGGTTGCAGTCAGTTGATCGCGCTTCATCTCCACTGCTCCTTCACGGTCACTCTTTTCCCCTGTGCCATGGGGTCCCTCCCATGGGATGCTGTCCTTCCCAAACTGATCCTATGTGGACTTCCCACAGGCAGATGCTCTTCAAGAACTGCTCCAGATATGGGTTCATACCACGGGGTCCATCCCCCAGGAGCAAACTGCTCCAACCTGGGTCCCCCAGGGGCAGCAGCTCCCCCAGACCTTCTGCTCCTG
>NC_048893.1:197320108-197326653 GCF_011077185.1 Oxyura jamaicensis | reverse complement strand
TGGGCTGCAATGGAACCCTGCTCCACCGTGGTACTCCATGGGCTGCAGGGGGAGAACCTGCTTCACCATGGTCCTCACCACAGGCCACAGAGGACTTCTGCTCCGGCACCTGGAGCACTTCTCTCCCTCCTTCTTCACTGACCTTGGCACCTGCAAGACTGTTTCTCACTCCTCTCTCTCTCCCTGCCACACAGCAGCACCTTTGTTTTCCTCTTTTCCTCTGCGCAGCTTTCCAGCCACTCTGCCCCCAGCCTGTAGCACTGCATGGGGTTGTTGTGGCCACAGTGCAGGACCTGGCACTTAGCCATGTTGAACCTCGTCCCATTCACCTCTGCACAGCAATCCAAACTGTCCAGGTCTCACTGCTACCCTCTGGCAGATCGACACTTCTCCCTGAACTTGGTGTCATCTCCAAGCTTACTGAGGGTGCACATGATTCCCTCATTCAAATCATCAATAAAGATATTAAAGAGGATGGCCCCAACACCAGCACCTGGGGAACACCACTGGTGACCCATTGCCAGCTGGATTTCATGAAGGTAGAAGCCCTTTTGGTAGCAAAAGAGACCTTGAGTAACTGGAAAACACAAGTTTTTGTTTGTTTGTTTGTTTGCTTGTTTGTTTTTTTAACAACTTTTACCACCAGGAAGATTTTTCTGTCCTGACAGTCCAAATTTTTACGTGCATTGCATTGTACTGGCTGTGAGAATATCAGGCCTCTGGGAAGAGCACAGAAGCAGGAGAGTTCAGACATCCCATAGCTGGTGGTTCTCAAAGTTTACAATTTTGGATAGAACTTTTTATTAAAAGTACCACAAGAATTTTCTTTTTCTGGCCAGCACATTTATTTTAAGATGTACCTTCATCATCCCTGGACTTCTATAGTAAAACAGATGTCTTAAATCAACTAAAATATTTTATTGCATCTAGTCAAGTTGAAAAGGACGAAGCTATTTTTGAAAAAAAGAAAAAAAGAAAAAAAAAGCCTGTAAAATCTGTGTTTTGCTCTGATAGGGGGTAAATTGAAAACAGGTTGTAACTTGAAAGCCTCGGAGTTCAAAGTTCAAGAAGGTATTTGGACATACGTAGAACCAGGTTTACAGAGGATCACCTATGGCAGTGGTCAGAAGCTACGGAAAGTGTAAATTAGAGACAAAGCAGAAACCAAGCTAAATCAGGAGCAGTTCATACCATCCTAATCACAGAATCACAGAGTCACAGAATGGTTGAGGTTGGAAGGGACCTCTGCAGATCACCTGGTCCAAACCCCCCGCCAAGCAGGACCACCTAGAGTACGTTGCACAGGATGGCATCCAGGCAAGTTTTGAATATCTCCAGAGAAGGACACCTCACAACCTCTCTGGGCAACCTGTTCCAGTGCTCTGTCACCCTCACAGTAAAGTGTCCCCTTATATTCTGCCAGAACCTCCTGTGCTTCAGTTTGTGTCCGTTGTCTCTTGTCCTGTCACTGAGCACAACTGAAAAGAGACCAGCTCTATCCTCTCAACACCCTCCCTTCAGATATTTATATTCATTAATGAGGTCTATTTATAGATATAGATTTATAGATATATATATTTATATACCTTAATGAGATAATATATTTATATACATTAATGCAGCTAGGAGAAAATAAGGGCTCTTTAGCTTCTACACAGTCCTCTCCATCACAAGTTTAATTTTAACTCTGTATACAGGCATGAACTTTCATGCCTAAGAGATATTCGGGACTGATTTATTTTCCCAAAATCTGTCTTGGGATTGTGTGTGAAATGAATACTCAGCCTTCATGCCACTAGATGGTGTATCTTTGGGTCATTTGGAATTCAACCTCCAGAACTGAATTTGGCCTGTTAACACTTTTTGTGCAGATGCTTCATGCCTGCACCTACACAGGTCAGAATTGCTCTTGTAGGCAGCCTGCTTCTTTGGGTACTGCCTGTGCACAAATGATTCTAGCCTGAAGGCAGGTAATATTAGTGTTCTTACAAGGAAGGGTGCACACACTGTTTGGCAGCTAGGGAAGGTGTCTTTTATTCTAATTTGCAGATTAACATGTAGAGTGTTTTTCCAGTTCTGGGTTGTGCCAGAGCACTGCTTATATCATTGTTTACAATCTAATCTCATGTTGAAATTGATCGCATGAGCTGGCCATGCAATCTGGCCATGTTGCTCCATGCAAGGCTTTCTGCTGCAGCTGGCCCCTCAGATGTGCAGGCCTGAGTCATGCTGTGGCCATTAGCCAGGGAGCCAATATGAAGCCTTGTGGTGCTGGTGCAGTGAGAGGCCGTGGCTGTGTGAGCACCTGTATGTCCATGGGGACGAGAGCACAGGGGCTCAGATATGGGACCAGCTAGGAAGCTGTTGAAGGGCCTGGAACACAAGTCCTATGAGGAACAGCTGAGGGAACTGGGGTTGTTTAGTCTGGAGAAGAGGAGGCTCAGGGGAGACCTTACCTCTACAGCTACCTAAAAGGAAGGGGTGGCGAGCTGGGAGGGCATCTTCTTGCAGATAATTAGCGATAATACTAGAGGGATTGGCATCAAGTTGTGCCAGGGGAGGTTTAGGTTGGAAATTAGGAGACATTTCTTCTCAGAAATAGTAGTCAGGCATTGGAACAGATTGCCCAGGGAGGTGGTGGAATCACCGTCCCTGGAGGTGTTCAAGGAAAGATTGGACATGGTGCTTAGGGACATGGTTTAGTGGGTGATACCAGTGGTAGGGTGATGGTTGGGGCTGATCCTCTGGTAGGTCTTTTCCAACCTTAATGATTCTAGGACTCTGTAGCACATTCTAGCACCTTTTCCACACTCAGCCCCTCCAGGTGAATAAACCCCCAGGCTCAAAAGCTCCTGACCAGGGTTTATAATATGAGAGGCTGTAACAAAGGTTGGATATGCAAGAGGCAAGTACAGCCTCTCTCACCCAGAAGCACCCAGAGAAGGAGAAGTGGCTTCTTCCACTTATTCCCCTTTTTCCAGCCCCTGCAAGAACAAGGGCTGCAAACAAGCCTGACAATCCAGGGGCTGTCTCTTTATCAGCTCATGGTTTTTGCCAGCTTACTTCCCTTTTCACGGACACATCACTCCTGAGTGCAGCCCTGTTGAAGAGCTTTGTTCAGGATCTGTGTGATGGGGCCGAGTGTACCCTGCGACACTCTGCAGATGACAGAAGCCTAGGAGGACACGCTGGAGAAGGGGGCCAACAGGAATCTCCTGAAGTTCAACAAGGACAAGGGCCAAGTCCTACCTCTGGGGAGGAACAAGCCCATCTACCAAATATGTGCTGGGCGCCAATGAACTGGAAAGTAGCTTGGCACAGAAGGACCTGAGAGTCTTGGTGGAAACTATGTGGAACATGAGCCCCCAGTGTGCCCTTCCTGCAGAGAAGACCAAGCATGTCCTGGGCAGCAGTAGGCATGTCATCAGGTGGACGAAGGTGATCCTTGCCCTCAACTCAGTGCAGGTGAGGCCACACCTGGAGCACAGTGCAAAGTTAGGGCTCCTCAGTGCAAGCGTGACACAGACGCACACATACAGGAGAGAGTCCATCAAAGGACCAGGAAGATGACAAGGGGACTGGAGTATCTCTCCTGTGGCAAAAGGCTGAGTGAGCTGGAACCCTTCTGCCTAGAGAACAGAAGGCTTAGGCAGGACAGCGGGTTGTGTGTGTTAAGTGTGGCTTCAAAGCCAGAGAGGCTATGGAGTCTCCCACCTTAGTGAGATTCAAAAGCAGGTGGGATATGGTTATGGGAAACCTCCTCTGGGTATCCATGCCAGAGTAGGGGGCTTGGAAAAGGTGACCTAGAGAAGTCCCTTCCAACCTCTGCCATCCTGTGCTTCTATGCAGATTGGAGCAGCACAGGGGATACTCACTGCCACACTAAGTGCAAGGACCTGCTTCAGCAGCCAGAGAAGCTACAGGCTAAACTCAAGCCTGGCACTGCTGCGGCGTTACCACTGAAAGCTTTTCCACAGCTTGCTTTAAAGCAACGAGCTCGGAATCTTCCTGTGGCTGGTCAGGGCTTTCCTCTTGCAGCCTCACGAGAGCCAGCCTCAAGCACCCCTTCCCATTCAGGACAGGCCGTCCCATTACAGGATTCTCATGTTGTATCTGGTGTGCATTATGTATATTAGCATTCCCAGAGCTACCATATTCGGTACAGTATGGATAATTCCCTACTTCATGGGTAATATTTCCATACCTGGGATCAGTACTATTGCCTCCTGAGTTTCTGTCAATGTTGTTTAAAAGGCACCTTTGATAACACGGTATATCACAGCCAGGATTATGTGTAGGAAGCTCAACTTCAAAATCTATTCCTTCCCAGGGCCGAGTATGATCCATTGTTTTTGGAAATCTAGACAATCCAGACACAGTTGCTGCTGGTAATAGAATAGCAATCAGGGACAAGGCCTTTTCACTCCTTCTAGGCATCTTGGAGCAAGTCCAACAATTTCTTTGAGATAGAACTCAAGAGATGTTCTGGAGTAATTGGAAATGCTGATATTCCCTCCCCCCCCCCCCCCCCGGCCCCCCCATCCTATCACTAATCCCTTGAGAACAAGTATTACTAAGACAAGCTAAAATTGCATCATCTCTCTATATATATACCCCAATAATAATTAAGAAATAATGATTAAGAAAAACAATAAAAATCACAAACTAATAATTCTTCTGATGGGGATTAAATACCCCACCCTCTTTTTGTCCCACTTCCAGGGAGTGTTCCCTGGAAACACTCTAATTCTGTGTAATTCAATCCCTTTTATGCATTAATTCATTAAGAATTCTTCTAAGGAGATGCTGAAGGTTTACAATAGTTAGTTTCAACAGTTTTAACCTTAAAACTCTTTGTAAAGGCTCATGCTTTGGCTGGCCAAACTGAAGAACTACAATTTCATTGGTCTCCCCCACAGGGGGGAGACACTAACAGAGCGTCTTCTTCTTGTGGGTCTGTGGGTCCCGGCAGAGGCTGGGGAACCTGGGGTTGATCCAGAAGTCGAGGATGATGATCTCTTCAACTTCATGCCATCTCACAGGCCCCCTTTATTTCCTGCCCTGACCCTGGCTTGTCCCATCCTTTGCTCTCCGCTGCCTGGGTTTGATGTTTAGCTGTCTCTGCTGCCCTTGCTTCTCACCCCTGCTGGTGCAGGGGCTCTGCCAGCAGCCGTTGTTCCTGAACGTTCCTGGTGATCAGGTCCTGGCAGAGCAGTGCTCCACCTGCTGTCCACGGCTGTTTGGACCCATCCTCTGACATCCCTGGTGGCCATTTTGCAAGTCTGGTTTCCTCCCGTGCCACAAGCTGGCTGAGGCCTTGGCCTGTCCCCAGCATGGCTGTCAGTGATGGCAGGTGGCATATAGACCCAAGAGGCCTTTCTTTTCCTTCATGCCGAAGGAAACCTCCTCTCTGGAGAGAGCAGTGCCACCTTTCTCCAAGTTCTGGGGGTTCCATGGTACGTGACATGGCCTCTCATTCCGTGAGGGCCTGATTGTTGTCATCATTTCTGAGGGGCTTCTGCATCCCCCCCGATCACTTGTTGTGGCCAGGGCTTCCCCCCAGGATGTCTGGGCAGGTCCATGCTGGTGGGCAGGCTCTGGGTTTGCCTTGTCCCTTGCAGGGGCAGGCGTCTGCCCCTGAGCCCACATCCCAGGAGCTCACATCACATCCTGACCTCACAGCTGCCCCTGCCTGGGGTGCTGCCACTGCTTCTGGAACCTTCCTGCAGCCTCTGGCAGCTGGCAGGCTGCTTGGTGGCCACACATTGGGCTTGGCAGCCTGGGATCAGTGGGCCGTGCCAGCCCGTGAAAATCAAAATTGTTAAAAAGGAAATCAAATTTGTTAAACAGGACCTAACCCTTGTGAACCCATGTTGGCTGGGACAATTGACTGCATTGCGTCCCTGGTGCACTTCAATAACTTCAAGGATAATCTTCTCCATAATTTTACCAGGCACTGACGTGAGACTGACAGGCCTGTAATTACCAGAATTATTATCACAGAATCACAGAATAGTCTAGGTTGGAAGAGACCTCCAAGATCACCGAGTCCAACCTTTGATCTAACACTAACAAGTCCTCCACTAAACCATATCCCTAAGCTCTACATCTAAACGTCTGTTAAAGACCTCCAGGGATGGTGACTCAACCACTTCCCTGGGCAGCCTATTCCAGTGACTAACAACCCATTCAGAAAAGAAGTTTTTCCTAATATCCAACCTAAACCTCCCCTGGCGCAACTTTAGCCCATTCCCCCTCGTCCTGTCACCAGGCACGTGGGAGAATAGACCAACCGCCACCTCGCTACAGCCTCCCTTCAGGTACCTGTAGAGTACAATAAGGTCGCCCCTGAGCCTCCTCTTCTCCAGGCTAAACAGTCCCAGCTCCCTCAGCCGCTCCTCGTAAGACTTGTTCTCCAGACCCTTCACCAGCTTCGGGGCCCTTCTCTGGACTCTCTCAAGCACCTCCATGTCCTTCTTGTAGCGAGGGGCCCAAAACTGAACACAGTACTCGAGGTGCGGCCTCACCAGAGCCGAGTACAGGGG
>NC_048893.1:197283887-197319708 GCF_011077185.1 Oxyura jamaicensis | reverse complement strand
GAGGCAGCTCCTCTGGATGAGTCAAGCTGAAGGGACAGGTGGAAAAGGAGAGGCCGCACACACACAGTGCTTCTTCCTCCATGGCACTTGTGGAACTGAAAAAGTCTCTGCAGATGGAACCAAGGGATATGAAGCAGCCACATTTCCTCATTCCTCACCTCCCAAAGAAGGCTGAGGCCAAAGAAATGGAAGACCTGGCAAAGGCCTTCGCCTCTACTGCCATTAGCAATGTAATAGCCTGGAATGAGGGAGACATGAGGGAGGCAAGGGCAGACCTCCCAGGAACAAAGGACGCAGACCACCTCTCCCCGCAGCAGTGCCCCAGCATTTGAAGAAGAGCCAGCACCCTGCCCCACACAGCACAACAGATTCTTTGACGGCACTGTGGGACACAACACATTTGCTCATGTCTGAAGTCCTGGCAAAGACAATGGCTAAAAGCCAGGAACATGGCCAATGACCAGCAGCACTGGAGGACCTGGCACACACAGGGTGCACAGTGACAGCAGCAAGATCAGCCAGGGTCCAGGTAGACATGGAGAGCACGGGGACCACTGCTCTGCCAGGGCCTGATCCCCAGGTATGTGCAGGAACAATGGCTGCCAAAATGTGGCAGGAAGAGAGAATCCATCTTCTCTCCATGCCGCCTTTCCCAAGGCAGGCAGCGACTCAGGCAGCAGCACCCAAGCAACTGCCTGCAGCACTGACATCGGCATCTGAAAGGGCCACTGGCAAGCTGCCCCCTCTACAAGCAGCAGCCTCTGCATCTTCTGTCAGAGGAAGGGCAGAGGCATTGGGCACAGAGGCCCACAGCCACCGAGAGCTTCTGCCACCTCTTCCGGGCATCTCTGGTGAGAGGGACAAGGCAGTGAGGGCAGAGAGCCGGGAACGTGGCCCACACAGCCCTGTGGCCCCTGACAAGGATGTGGACTACACAGTCCAGTCCTTTGTCTCCACTGTCATAAGAAACGCTCTAGCCTGCAACGAGGGAGCCAACAGCAAGGCAAGGCTTTCTCCCTCAGGCAGAGGGTAAAGTAGGGTTTGGGTAAAGTAGGGTAAAGTACGCTGTGGAGTCTGTTTTCAGCAAATCAGTTTGGTGAGCCAGGCAGGAGACACTGCTGGGCTGCAGGATGGACTGCAGAGCGGACACCCCTAGATACGCCTGGGGTATTTTCCTCGGAGGAGCCTCCACTCCCAGCCGCTCACTGCGGGAGCAGACATCGACCTCCTGAAGCTGTGGACAAACTGTATATTTAACAAAGGGGGCCAGTAAGTCGTAGGGGACACCTGCACTTGGCCGGGACTGCCAGTAAACTGCCTTGAGATGTCTGGTGTACGGCATAGCCCCCGTAAGGGAGGAGGGTACCCTACAGGCTGACCAATAGAGTAGTCAAGGGTATTTGCTGACAGATAGAGTGGTCAAAGGGGATTTGCTGACCAATAGGGCAACCACTAGCTGGGAGTAGTTCGAGCAAATCCAAGGTTACTGCTGCATCCTAGTATTGGGACCAGGACGGGCCTGCTAATGACTCTATAAGAAGCAGGAGAAGGGTAAGCAGGCCTCTCACAATCGTGACAAGGTTACCTGGGTGAATTTTGCAGCTGCTGGAGGGATATTAACTGGAGTGGTAATATTGTATGTCTTATTTGTAAATGTCTGGGTATCTAGTCTTGAAAACTTTTGTGTAAGTGTATATATTTGAGACAAAGTATTGTATGTGTTTGAGACACAGTATTGTTGTGAAGTGAGTGAGTCCTTGAGGAACTCGGCCAGAGATGATACAAACAAGTTTGGTTATTGTTCTAAGTGATATATCCTGGTAGCATGAATGAGAAGTGTAAGGGGCCTCTTTGCGTGATTGTGTTGTGTGAGTGAGATGCAGCATCGCTGCGAAGCGGGTGTGGAGTTCCAATCCCAAGCGGGGGGCTGACTGATCATCAAAGTGGTAGAACGGAGAGAGTCACTTCTTTGGTGGTTCAGGGTCAAGCCCTGGGAATATTTGAATAAGAGGGGGAACTTGTAAGAAGGGGAGGAGAGCAAATTTATTTAGGAGGAGCGTATTTAACACCTGGTAGACAGACAGTGGCCTTAGATTGGGAACAACCTATCCCCAATACCTTTTTAAACCCCAATATTGACGTATACGTAGGAGTGATTCCTTGTTTTGTGGGGGGGCTTACTAACAAAGGGCATGCGAAAAATTGACACTCAGCTTGGGTCTTACTGAAATGTAAATCTTGTGAAAAAAGGTGAAAAAAAAAATGTCTAGAAGACAGAAGGCTGAGTGTCCCATGTGTTTTCCCAAAGTCCCGTGGATTTATGACTGGGACAGGGCCCATCAAGAATCTGAAATATTAAAATTTGTATGTGGAAAGAAAAGTTTAATACCAGAGAACTGGGACATTTGGGAAGAAGATTGGGAAAAGATGGTAAAAACCTTCAATAAAAGCTTAGCATGGAAATTGAAACAAGTGACAGTAACTAATAAGGAATAGTAATTAAAAAAAAAAAAAAAGAGAGAGAGAGAGAGAAAAAAAAAAAAAAAAGGAAAAAAAAAGGAGGGTGATAGGAAATCAAGGAACTGGGTAATACTCAAAGACGTTTTAAAGAAAAGCCCCCTTGCGTGCATATTGGCACATTGGAAGGATAGTGTCGGAACTGGGGGCACAGAAAGAGAGAGGACTCTCATTAAGTATTGCAATCAATGGTGGCCACTATATAAGCTTGAGGATGGAGCTAAAAGGCCACTTTATGGATCAATCAACTATAATACTATCCTGCAATTAATGTTGTATTGAGGAGAGAAGGAAAATGGGATGAAATGTTGTATGAATATGTTGTTTCAGCATCCTGGAGGGAAAAAGGTATGGAATGAAGTTGGCCCCTGACTGAGCCTTTGGTGAAAGTACAGAGAAATATAAGTGTTAAAAGGCTTATTGAAGGTGTTAAAGGTGTGGCATGTAGTATTTGACAGAGCTGTTTGAAGCTGAATGAGCAGGGAAAGAGGATGTAGGAATGTTGGTAGTCATCAGAAAGAAATTACAGAAATTGGAAGGACAAGACTTGGGAGACCCAGAAAGGTTATTGAATGCAGCATGGGAAGTATTTAGGAATAGGGGAGACGCAAAGGACAGAAGTTATCTGAAGTGATAGCCATGGCAAACAGTGGCTGCACTAGAACAGAAAGAAAGAAGAAGGAAGGACATTGAGGAAAATAAAATTTAAAAAAATAAATAAATAAATAAGAAGGGGGATTGCCCTAGGTTGCGGGATAAACTTGCAACAGTCAGAGAAGGAATGATAGGGACCTGGGGCATCTACCCTAGCAGGTCCATTGGTTGAAATAAAGATAGAGAACAAAGAAAGAGGCTTGGATAATTTGTTGGTTACGGAAGTCTGTTTCTCTGTGTTAATCCAAAAGTTGATTCTGGAAAAGTGCTGAGTCTGTAAATGTAATAGGAGCAACTGGCCAGCAGGAAAAGGAGTTTTTTAGCAATGCTCGAAATTTAAATTGGGGAAAAATGATTGGGATATACTTCCCTAATTTGCCAAGGCCCTTATTAGTAAGGGACTTGCTGGAAAAATTGGATGCAAAATTTCTTTTGAACAAGGGAAAATGGAAATAAAAGTAACACCCCCAGCGACTGCAGAGAAAACTCCAGACTGGACTCCCTGAATTGATGTAATTATGAACCAAATGTCCGGGAGTTTGGGCTACAGAAATACCTGGGAGAGCAAAGAATGTAGTACCTTTAAAAAAAAAAAGATTGAAAAGAAAGTGCTCTCAAGGTATGCCAAAAGCAATACCCATTAAAGGTGGAAGACAGAAGGGGAATGGAAGGAATGATCAATAACTTTCTTAAATATGGACTACTAGTAGAATGTGAGTCAGAATATAATACTCCATATAGGCCCAGTTAGAAAGGCAGATGGAACCTATCGTATAGTCCAGGATTTAAGGGCCATCAGTAGGATCACAAAAGATTTGTACCCTGTAGTAGCCAACCCCTATGACCTTTTGACCAAATTAGAAAACAGTCAAGTTTGGTTCACAGTACTAGATTTAAAGGATGCCTTTTAAACGATGTCTATGGTATGGCATTGAGTGATCAGTACCGAAGAATCTGGGAATCTTTGCAGTGAGTAAAAGAATTTACTAGAAACGTGGGGACCCCAACATGGCGCCTGGCGGCCCGCCGCCAGGCCAAAATGGCGGCCGGAGCCCTTGCTGCTCTATGCGCTATGGCTCCTCCCCTCCTCGCCGTCCCTCCGAGGACTACACTTCCCAGCGCTGCCCGCGGGGCCGACCGGAGGAAGGCGGTGTGGCGGGCGGTGCCTGGAGCGGCGCTGCGGCGATGAGGGGCGGCGGGCGCTGTGTTGCGCTCCTCGCCCCCGGAGCCGCCTCCCGGCCGCTCCCGCTCCCCCTTCAGCCGCCTCGGGCCGCGCTCCCTCCGGTTCCTCGGAGAGGTGAGAGGCGGCCGAGGGGCCCTGGTTTGGTTCGCGGCCCGCTGGGAGCCGCAAACCCGATGGCCGAGCCCCGGTAGCTGCCTGGTGACACGAGGCAGAGGCGACAGGAGGGGACCTCGGCCTGGAGGTTGGGAGGGCGGGGGGAGCTGGGCCCTCAGCGGGGGCCACTTCCCCTGCAGGGGGTCGTGGGGGCCTCTCTGGGGGGAGCATAAAATGGCTGCCGGGGGAGGAGGTGCCCTCAGGAGCTGGGGGGGGCTGGTAGCAGCTCTCTGATGCAGAAGGAGCGGTAGAAGTTAGCAGAGGGGCACAGAAAGGTGTGTTCAGAGTGCTGGCAGGTTGCACCAGCTCTGTGGAAGCAAGGAGAAAGGTGTCAGTGCCACTTGAGGCTGTTGTCAAAAGGCTCGTGGTGACGGCTTGGGGAAAGGGAGCTAGCAGTGTGATGTGGAGGTGCTGCAGATAAGGGTCTGTGGAAACGTCATGGGCTCCTGAAGACAGCCTTGGGTTGAGAGCTGTGCCACAAGGCAAGAATACAGGAGTGAAACCAAAGGGGGAAAAAAGCAGCTTGCGTAGGCTACCAAAAGCCTTGTGCTGTAATATTCTCTTTTTTTGAGAGAGAGATAGCATCGGACGTGTATAACAGAATCACAGTTTGGGTTGGAAGGGACCTTCAAGCTCCAACCATGCCAGGTTGCTCAAAGCCCCATCAGCCTGGCCTTGAACACCTCCAGGGATGGGGCATCCACAGCTTCTCTGGGTAACCTGTGCCAGGGCCTCACCACCCTCGTTGTTTAAAAAAAAAAAAAAAAATCTATCTTATGTCCAATCGAAATGGGCTCTCTTTCAGTAAAACCGTTGCCCCTTGTCCTGTTGCTGCAAGCCCTGGTAAACCCAGTGAAAATATCAATCAACATGTTTAGCAGACAAAGAGCTCCATAGTTGAAAGCTGTTACAACTCAATAGGGGGAGGGAGTATTAAGTTTTGGAGTTATTTGTAATGTATTGTATGTAGTTCATGTATGTAAACACATTTTTTCCTTTCATCTTAAATCTAACACAGACTTTGATTTGGATATTACAGCTGACTTAGTTTAAGTCACTTTTTTAGAGTAGATAAAAGGTAGCACATACCTTAATTTATCTAACGGTGGCACAGCATAATTTCCTTCTTGTTTAAATGATAAAAAGCATTCAAGTAAATACCTAAGTAAGAGAGAAAACAGTTTCATTAAGGGAGGGAGCCAGTGAGGTTTCAAGTAAGCGTGCATTTAGAAGTAACAGCATTTTAGATAAAGATTCTGTCAGAATGGAATCAGCAACGTGTATGATGATAAGATGAAATGAAAAGTATCCTTGAAATAAGGGCAGAGAAGCAAAAAGCATCTTGTGGGAAGGTACTTACGTAATAAGCAGGGTGGATCTTGAGCTAGGGAGATCTGGGATGTGTTAGGTACCAGCATCACTTTTTCACCCAGTTACTGGTGAAACAACAAATTAATTCTGAATGTTAGATCTGTGTAATGTGTGTGTACCTTTATCTGTACGTGTGGCACTCTCTGCTGGATAGCGGTAGAAGAATATGTAAAGAGAATATAGTTGAGGGATTCTGTGAAGAACCAAACAAATGTTAACCGTAATCAGCAGAAACTGCCAGTGTGTTGGAAAGCTAATGTTTTAAAAGATGAGAAACATCACTTAAATCAGGTTTCTACTATTGCTGTTACTTGTGGTAGTTTTATTTTTTGTGTATCGGGATGCTTGTCCTGCCCGGCTCTCTAGTTACATGAATGCACTTTAAATTGATGTGCAAGTTCTGGGTGTTACAGATTTCCTAAGGAAAAGGGACTGGTGGCTTCTGATGTGTGCTGTAACCAGGGAATCTAAAGGACCCAGCTTGTTGTTGCAATTTCTGTGTGGTTTTGCTACAATGACAGAAAATTACCATATTGCATGAGTTTAAAATACATGTTTGTCACTTCCAGGTTTTGCTGCCACACTCCTTAGGAATTCCTACGATGTTAGAAGAGTTGAAATCACTCCACTGGAGCAGAGGAAAGTGACTTTTGATACTCATGCCTTAGTGCAGGATCTGGAAGCCCATGGTAAGTGATGTCGGTTAAATAATTCACAGAAAAACTTTGATTTTAAGAACTATAACTGAGCACTTTTGGTTTCCCCAAATTATGGGTATTTTATGTTTAAAAGTTTTGGAAGCCTCTAGCAGAGTCTGGTGAAGGAGAGGCATCTGATACTCTTTGATGCTTCTGTAACCATGCACATAAACTCTTACATTAAATTTACCTTTTTTGTAGCTGTAGGTAAGTTCATAGAGCGTCTTCCAGCTGGGGAGCATAATATATTTGACAAGTGGAGAGCATTGATGGTGGTTGAAGAACTGCTTGCTGAAAAAAATGCAGCTTTATTTGAAGAACTTTCTACTGGCTGCTAATAGTAACTTTTCCTAATTATCAATATTCCCAGTAGCATTGTGCTGTAATGCATCCTTAATACCTGTTTTTTTTTTACTTAGTGAATGTGGCTGTCTTTTGTCAGCTGAAAGATCTGTCTAGCCCAGGGTTCAGTCCCTTAGCAGGACTGCAAGTCTTTGTCTGCAGAAGAGTATAAAAATGGAGCAGATGAGTAGCACATCCCCTTGTACCTTCCAAGCCTCCAGCTGGTCTCACCTTGGAGGTATTGTGCTGGGTATGAGTTTTGGTGACCTCCAAGGGAATTCCTTCTGTAAGTTTATTAAGCCCCTGAACTACTATGGGTTGGTTAGTACCCACAACATCCTTTCTCGTGGAGTTTCAGAAGTCCACTCATTGTGTGGAAAAATACTTCCTTTTGTTTATGTAGAGCCTGGCTTCCATTGTGTTAATTTGATGCCCTTCAATTCTTCTGAAGGTAGGAGGAATGAACATTTGATCTCTCGTGTCACTTAAGATTATGTAAACTTATGCCGTGTTCCCCCATCATTTTTTTCTCAGACAGAAGATTCTTAGTTCATTGGATTTTCCCAAGCAGTAGCTGCCTCACAGGGGAGGGAACAGAGCTGCTGGCACTACTTGACAACTGGATGTCCCCTGGATTTGGAAACTTACATTTCATCTATTTTGTTCTCTGCTCTCTTTTACTTACTTCTAAGTAATTCCTGAAGTTTGGTTTGCTCTGTTGATCCTTCTAAGTATTGAGCTGATGTCCTCATCAGACTATCAATTCTCTGTTACGATTCCTACATCTTTCTCCTAAGTGACAGCTGCAACTTTATCTGAGTTAGGATTTTTTCCACTGTTAAGGTCTACTAACAATGTACCTTAGTACTTAGAAGACTCTTAAGAGTACAGTACTATTTTTTGTTGTTGTTTTTGTTTGTTTGTTTCGTGTGTGTCAGACTTGTCAGCACCTAGTTCTTTACATCTCTTCTGGAATTATTGTCAGAACTGTTGTTTTATTTGTCACTTTCCAGTACTTGAGGAGCCAGAATACCTTGTTAGATGTTATTTGTCCTGAGTACTAATTCAGCTATTTCTTTTTCTAGTTCCTTTAGAACATAAGGTGAAGTCTGATGCTGGTCCACTGTTGTTAATCAGTTTATTAATTTGTTCCAACTACTACTACAGTCCCTTCAGTGTCACAGTGACAGGGCTGTAAAGGTAAAAGCTGAAGAAATCACAGAGCTAAGAGATGTTTTTAACATTTGTCAGACTTGCTGCAGGCAGTTTTCAGACTCCGGTGTCTTAACTCTTGCATGTATGAATTTCTTCACATTTTCTAAACCTCCAAACAGCAACGAAGAATAGAGGAAAAACAAAATAACGAATTAGCAAGAACCTAAGCAGCCCTGAAAATTCAGAGAAACTGAAGCGATGCAACCACACCCCTTAGTGGAAGGAAAATGTCATAAAGCATGATAGCTTTTTTAGTAATGCAAACGAGTGGTGCAGTTTGATTCCAGTACTTCAGAAGAGTTCAGTGACGTTTTTCTCAATAATTTACCTTGAAAGCATATTTCAGTGAAAAGTTAATTGATCCCAAGCTGGGAAATGGAACAACGAAAATACAACGCATCATAGAGATTGCTATAAATAGATTTTTAGGGTCAAATCCCTCAGCGCTGAATCAGATTTGACTGATATGGCAGGTTTTTTTTCCCACTCTTTGCCATACATCATCTTCAAACAGTTCAAAATTGCACTGAGCTATCAACAAAGTGTAATTTTTATCATCAGAAAGCACACATCTTGTAACCTGAATTCTTAAGGCAATGGATGCAGCAGTTTTTAAATCAGTTTTACATGTATTCACACCTGCGCAGGAAACTTTGAATATATGCAGACTCACCTTTTAATTTTATTATTGTGTAGGATACGTGGTGCGTAGCTCAAGGTAAGTTTGGCTTTAATAGAATTTGCAAAAGTTTATAGTAAAGTAAAATTTTGCTCAATTATTTTTATAATTCATGAGTGGTTAAACAGTACAGAAATTTGGTAGTCCCATCAGCTGCTTGCATAGACTGTTTCAGTGTTTTAAAAGTTAACGATCTTCATGTTTTTGCAGCATTGTCTGTTTTTTTAGTAGTGAGATGTCACAGCATCCAGCTTTCACTACCAGTTTTCAGTAATTGTATGATTTCCCATTTGCTGCTCTAGTTAGGTACAGCACTTGAGTGTCCCAATTTGTTGTGTACCTCTTGCTCTACTCTACCCAGCTTTCTAATGTTACCTTAATTTGTCATCCTTCAACTGTTTTTCAGGCTTTGCAAAAGAACAAGCAGAGACCATTGTATCTGCATTAATCACCCTGTCGAATGTCAGTTTAGACACAGTCTATAAGGATATGGTTACCCAGGCTCAGCAGGTAAGAACTTCTTTTATGGTGTGTATAAATACTCAGCCCTGTATAATGGCACATGTTTGTGTATTTAAAGGACAAGTGCAACTCTCTGTAGTACTATAAATACTTCACTGAGCTAGGTTTTGAGGTGATGCTAAGAATGGTAATACCTTAGCACCTTTCATCTCACAGAAGTGCTTTCCAAGTGCAGCCACAATGTATAGGTTTAATACAAAGATTGCTGCTTTAGCTGCCGAGCTCTGAGGTAAATCCAAGATTTTAACTGCTTTGCAAGAGGTCAGGGCAGAAGAGAAATGCAAGCAATTCCTGAGAGATAACAAAACCACCTAAAATAGCAGAAAATTGTCAGTGTTTTTACTGAACATTAGTAAAGATGCTGATTCTGTTTGCAGATACCCTGTATTTTCCTGTTTTCTTGTTCATAAAATGAAAACTATTATTAAAACTGTAATTAGTTTACTCCTGCATTTCAGTCTCTAAGGCTACATCCGCTGTAAACACAGAATGTGGCTGGGATGTGGTTCCCAGACACCACCACATGGTTATCCAGAGACTTAAACACTTACTGCAGCCCCTTGGCAGCTATCAGTCCCCTGACCTGGGCACACCATAACGGAAAGTATAGGGCCAGCAACCTTCCCCACAAGGTAGGGTTGGCAGAGGCACCATGTTTTAGAAGGAAGAGATTTTAGCCATCCAGATGTCATCTGCAGCATGTCAGTTGCCCTCAGGGACAGCAAGTAGGCTCTGACTTACATAGTTTTTTGCATACACCTAGCTGTTTGTGCTGGACCAGCCAACACCTCAGACTGTATTTGAGCGCAACGATGAGTTATCTCCTTTGCTCAGACATTCAGGCTCACGTTTATGAACGTGTCTGGAGGCAGTGAATCAGTTGCTTATAACATGACTGTTCCTTCTGTTGATAATAGAGGTGGTGCCAAGTTTCATTTTAACAAATTGCCAAAATAAAAAGAACTTAAGCTTTTTCCTGTAGGCTAAACATCTGGGCCAGTATAATAAAGATCTGATGCACAGTAATGTTTTTAATAATTAGTCAGGAAGGCTGTGCAAGCTGAAATTACGTGCCATTCTTCTTCAACGAGTTAATGCAATTAAGCATACATTGCTCTTTTATTTAAACTGCTGAGCCTTACTTCCACAGATTTTCATCTTACTGGCATTTGTGCTTAACAACAGTTACTTAACTTTCTCCTGTGAGTCTCAAAGATAAGACAAGAATTTTTCCCTGTTTTTCCATAAAAAAGGGAGATGTTTCTGTTTGGAGTTCCTAATATACATTTTAAAAAGTCAGTATCACAAATACAATTTCTATGGAATTGTGTTAGGTAGAAATAGTTTTTTAAAGTGGTCAGTGTCCAGGCTGAGTGTTTTAAGATGAGATTAGGAAACTGGCACTGTTTAGTATCTTTGGTGACATGGACAGTGGGATCAGTGTACCCTCAGCAGGTTTGCTGATGGCTCCAAGCTGTGTGGTGCGGTCAACACACCTGAGGGAAGGGATGCCATCCAGGTTCAACACAGCCAAGTGCAAGGTCCTGCACCTGGGCCGGGGCAATCCCAAGCACAAATACAGACTGGGCAGGGAATGGATTGAGAGCAGCCCTGAGGAAAAGGACCTGGGGGTGTTGGTGGATGAGAAGCTCAACATGAGCTGGCAATGTGCGCTTGCAGCCCAGAAAGCCAACT
Source organism: Oxyura jamaicensis (assembly GCF_011077185.1). Classification (NCBI taxonomy): domain Eukaryota; kingdom Metazoa; phylum Chordata; class Aves; order Anseriformes; family Anatidae; genus Oxyura; species Oxyura jamaicensis. The sequence continues at coordinate 197,308,679 of NC_048893.1, read as the reverse complement.
GTATCCTGGGCTGCATCAAAAGCAACATGGCCAGCAGGGCAAGGGAGGGGATTGTCCCCCTCTGCTCTGCTCTCATGAGGCCCAACCTGGAGCCCTGCGTTCAGCTCTGGGACCCAAGAAGGACATGGATGTATTCGAGCAAGCCCAGAGGAGGGCCACGAGAGTGATCAGAGGGCTGAAGCACCTCTCCTGTGAAGACAGAGAGAGTTGGGGTTGTTCAGCCTGGAGAAGAGAAGGCTTCAGGAAGACCTTACAGCAGCCTGCCTATACCTAAAGTGTCCTACAGGAAAGCTGGGGAGGGACTCTGTCAGGAGTTGCAGTGACAGGACAAGGGGGAATGGCTTTAAACTACAAGAGGGTAGATTTAGATTAGATATGAGGAGGAAATTCTTCACTCAGAGAGTGGCGAGGCAGTGGAATGGGCTGCCCAGACAGAGAAGCTGTGGATGCCCCTAAGTGCTTACTTAGGAACTGGATTCAAGCTGCCAACTTGTTTTATAGGCTACTGAACATTCATTGAAAATGGAAGGACAAATCTGAATTTTTTGTTTCACTTCATAACGCTTAGACCTCTGGCTTTTTAGCTTAAATTCTGAGTTAACATAAAAGCAACTGGAAAAAACACCAACTGCTTTTCTTGAGTATGTCAAAAAAAATTGCAGCTATGAAGTTCTATGATTCTGTCACTTTCCTGTTGGAGACCCTTCACATGTTTATGCTTTGCTGTAGGTAATTTCATAAGTTTAAACAAAAATATTTTCTTATTGGAAAGTGTGAAACTTAATCATTGACATACTTTTTTGTTTGTTTCAAAGGAAATAACTTTACAGCAGATAATGGCACATTTGGACTCCATTCGAAAAGATATGGTTATCCTGGAAAAAAGTGAATTTGCAAACTTGAGAGCTGAGAATGAGGTACTAATAAATATTTTTAATTAAGCGGTTAAATTGCAGTTCATTTAGTGTATAAACTGGTGATTTAGACATGTTTTAGGTTTGCCTGTGTTTTTCTGCTCTCTTTAGTCTTAGAATCACAAGATCTTCACTGTATGTTTTCACAAAATGATTCCTTCGTTTTGGGAAAAAAATCCATCAGATTATATCTGGCTGCATAGATACACTACATAGAATATAGCAAACCTGTAGGATATAGTTTACATAGCCTAACTAGTGTAACCGGGAACAAATTGCTCTGCTGGGAGAAAAATTGTGGAAGAGTAATCACTTAAATGCAGTAGTAACACAAGTGATTGGCTTGGCCAGCATTTTTCTGACTTTATTAAAAACTTTTCCTCTTCATCTAGAAAATGAAAATTGAATTAGATCAAGTTAAACAGCAGTTAATGGTGAGTAAACACCAAGTAGCTGTGCACTCATGCTGGGAGAAGTAAATAATTATCTTCATGATCTTTTTGTTTGTTTTACAGAATGAAACCGGTAAAATCCGAGCTGACAGTAAGCTAGACATAAACCTGGAGAGGAGCAGAGTGACAGATATGGTAAGGTGGTCTGTGAAGATATTCTTCCCAGTTTTATGTAATTTTCTCTTACTACAATTGGAATTTATTTTTTATTCACAGTTTACAGATCAAGAGAGGAAATTGATGGAAGCAACTACAGAGTTTCACAAAAAAGTAAGTAGTGAATAAAGGCCATTTGATACTGAGCAGGATAGTTACACATTGCATGTTGCATGAACACACAGCTCTTGTGAAGCTTAATAGATACTTGAATGTAGTAAAACATCAGCATGTATCACACACATGTTGTACATGTTTATTGCTTCAGCCTGGGGGATTTTTGCTAAACATCACCCAAGCAGAAGGCGTACAAGACTTGTCCCTTGCTTCCAGAGTGCCTTTATGTAGGCTGTTAGAGGCGGGCATGCACCAGCACGATGCCCTCCCCAGCACTAAGGGATGAGCTGGTCAGCCCTGCCAGTGGGATGGTTCAGATACTTACAGCCAAGCAAGTTTCAAGGGCTGGTAGTCCTTAAAGCCTCCTTGAAGGCACTGAAGTCTAAGAGGCTGATGATAGATGTTTCCCATCTTCAGCATTTCATCCATTTCCCAGATATGGCTTGTGAATTCTTAAAACTTTGTTCAGCAAAAATTCAGGGGTACTATCTGCACATTGTAGAATGCCTCCTTTAGGAGGCACTTGTCAAATCAGAGGTAAAATGCAGATCATACAGATTTGTTTCTTTTTTTTCTATCTCCATCCTTAATATCCTTCCTGGATTGTATTAAATGCTGTTCAGTGTTTTCAAAGATCACTTAGCAATTACATATTTTACTTCACTGATAGGTTGGAAATTTCTCTTTCTTGTTACTGGTAGCATGGTATTCCTGTTTGTTTTTTCAAAGCTGACAGGGCCTGAGATCATTGTCAAATATGTCCTCTTTTAATGTTTCAGGATTCAAGTACCAACAGCATTATTTCAGAAATCAGTAATAAAATTGACACTGAAATAGCTTCTTTAAAAACACTGATGGAATCGAATAAACTTGATACGATACGTTACTTGGCAGGTATGTGATTGGCAAGGAGGTGAGTGCCAGTAGAGTATTTTGGATGTGTAAAATTTTTTCAAGACTTAAGATTACATGCCAAGTGAATTCAAAAAGTCAGCTGCACAGCAGCTGATAACTAGAATTTGGTGGGGGCTTCCCCCCCAGTGATTGAAAGAAATGGGACAGAACACAGAGGAGGTGAGAACACAACAAACACTGCAGTTCGTGTATGATTGTGCCCCAAACTGGGATTAGGGGCATTACCCAGGGATTACCCTGTCAAGGCTGACAGTTTATGTCTCAGGGTTGCTTCAAAAGTTTTCCAGAGGTTGCTTGAGAATGGTAGCAAGCCTTGAGGATTAGCCTGAGAGTAAGCAGTTCTGTCTCCCATTCTGATTTGCACACAAACAATTTCACTGTGGCAGTACTTTGTAGAGTTCCTGTACAAAGCAGAACAAATTTAAGTCTGATTTGATACGAAGTTTTCAATATGTAACCAATGAAATCTGTATTTTGTTTGAGCTGGATAAGAAGATGGTTATACATTATATTTGGAAGTCAGAACAAGTTCAGAGGGAAATGTAATCAGCTTTATTCTAACACTAACTGAAACACTGGTTCAACAAATCTGAAAGACAATTCATCAAACCTTGGAGGTGGTATCCAAGTGTCATGTCAAATGTTTATTGTCATTTTGCTCAGTGGAAAATCTTTTTAATTATCTTTAATGAAAGACCTGATACAGCCATCTATCCTGTAATCAGTTACTGATAGATGGGCAACAACGGTAAAAATCACTGAAGTCTGTTGTGCTCTGTTACCCATCGTGCCTCAGATATGTTCCTGAAAAAATGGTTCTGCAGCCTGCTGAGTTTGACCTCCTGTCTCACTGTCTAGGCAGTGCCACCATGCAAGATACTGCACCTAAGACAAGTCATTGTTTTCCAGAATTTTCACAGTTGTAACAGTCAAAGAAGTTTAGGAAGCAGTGCTCTAGAGTTATCCTTCCATATGTTTGCAATTAATTTCCTGTATTTAAAAGGTGATACAATTTAGCATTCATCTAATTACTTCTTTTTTTTTTTTAACAGCTTCAGTATTCACTTGCTTAGCAATAGCACTGGGATTTTACAGGTTCTGGAAATAGATCGAAACGGAATGAGTGCATCAAATACAGATGGAGAAAAGGCCACCCAAGCAACATCAACTAGACGATCACAGTTGAGCTTAGATAACTTTGGTACCTTTTTGTTTTGATACTCTTACTGTGCACTGAAGTGTTCTGACTTTGTAACACTAAAGATCAAAATAATTGAGTGGGGAGTATACAAATGATAGTAATATTTCATTGTCCCCTGTTGAATAATGTATTTATTTCAAAGACTTCTTATATTAAAATCAGAAGGCGTTTCCTAACGGGTTTTAGAATCAAGTCTGTCTTTTAGAACCATTCCAGTGCTCTCAGCTAGCTCCACTCAAACTGGAGATACTAAACACTTGACATGCTCTTGAAAATACGGGACTACTGTTTCCAAATTAGTGTTACCAACATGAGGGAATTCCAGCAGATCTACCCTGACCAAGCAAAGTAATCTGAAATATAGGAGCTGGATGTTTGCCTGTAGTCTGTTCCTCTCTTTTCTGATGGGTTGAAGTTTGGTCCTTTGGTTTTATATTTTCATAAATAAATAGGAATATATACATACATATATAAAACACACTCCAAGGCCTTTACTAAAGAATCCTTGTTCTTCTTGAAAAAAATGGTTTACATACAGTTAAAATATAATGTGAAACCAAAATGTCTCTACAGATCTAGTTATTTTTAACATCTCTTATGATTTCTGTAACCCCAGAGGCCAGTTCTCCAATGGGAAAATTTCTGCCTTCCTCTTTCTGAGGGGAAATGCCTCTGTTCTCACCAACTGTGTACAGCCCTGGGACTGACAAGTGCTCTTAAATCCTCCCTTCAAGGAGTACCAAGTATTTCCAATAAACCTTCATGTGTTTTTCTGGGAATAAGATCTGGCTTGTGACCCAGAAACTCAGCACCTCAGTTTCAACCTCAGTGTCATTGTGGCTCTGGTTGTCTTGTTCCCATCTCCGTGCTCCTCTGGAGTGGTCCATAATGCTGTGAGGCAGGCTGGCTGTTCGAACTTCAGGTGGTGATTATTCCTCCTCTGTTTTCTGCGAGTACAAATGCCTATGCTTAGGTAGATTTCTTTTAATAGTAATAACAATAATAAAAAAGTCAAAAGCCTTTCATGGACTAAAGTTTATCAGAATAAGTCCTTTATGGGCTATAGAGTTTATAGTACTGTATAGTTAGAACTTTTGTATTGCAGTTCTGTTTGCAGTTGAACTTGGTGGTATCCTGCAAATTCTTGTATTCTGTGCATGACATTATGTATTTAACATCTACATTTATGAAAATAAAATTAATGTCTTATATTTGCTGTCTGAGAGACTTGAATGCAGATCACCAGATTGTAAAAATCAGGGTTTATAATGAACACGGTGCTGTTGTATTGCAAAATGAAGCTGTTTTTTCTGTTGTGTGTGTTAGTGACATAGACACAGGTGCCAGCAGCAAGGACTTCAGGCTGTGACTCGTCTCTTGTAACTATCACATATACAGATCCATCCTATTATGAGTTACAACCATTTCTGAAGTTCTCTGAAAGACCTGTGTTCATCTTTTGCACTGTTCCTACATGAGAACTGCTCCAGCAATCATGTATGAAATTTTATCTACTACAGCTTCCTCCCACCATCACTCCCCTACACCTTGAGGAGGGCTCCAGAGACTGGATTTCTCCTCTTTGTCTCTGTAACAAGGCTTATGCTGTTCTGTAGCAAGCCTCTCCCCAAGTCTCTTGTGTATGCACACAAATACAATTTGATTTTTTGCAGTAATTTTGAAACCTACAGAGATTGTTTTCTTAGGCAGCTAAGGAGAAGACAGATGAGGATTCAAGCACTAGCAAATTACCATCTATAAAAATGTATTGGAACCAAGACAGCCAAAATATTAATGCATGATGGGAGTTCGAGAGGGAAAATAACTTCACAACAGCATGCAGATAAGAGAAAAACCTTTATTATATGTAAAGCCATGAAATGTTTTTTTAGGCAGGGATGTCAGGATTGCTGTTTCTAACCACAGCATGCCCTGTAACCTAGTGACATCCTCATAGTTGATTTAGACTCAGGGCCCACCGCTGCAGTTCATCTGGCACCTCATGAAGGAGTAGCTTCAGGGCTTATTTAGGAAGGGCTTGAAGGTGGAAAGTGAGGGGCCTGGTACCTGTCCCTGCAGTTCAACAAGTACTTGTCCCAGACAATACTTCAGGTCTGTGTTGCTGGTTCTGACAGAGGTAAGGTGCTTTATTTTCTTTTATTTCTTTAAGGTAGTAGTACAAAGACCAGCAGATGAGGTTACTTTCCTCAAACCCTAGGTCCCATAATATTGCTGCAGTTGTCTCTCAAATGCTACAGTTTGTAAAGCTGTTAACTACTACCTGGACAGGAAGAGAAGTCTGACTGTTTTTGTTTTGGTTTGGTTTTGGTTTTATGCCGTTGCAGTGATTTAAAAGTATATTCTATGCCTGAAAACTAGGAGAATAGTTCAGTGAAATGCAGTGAACCACAGCTCATCTGTGGAACAGGGCTATGCAAATGCTTTGCACCATCTAGAATATTGCCACTCTACCTCCTCAAGTCTGACAGCCCCTCATCTGAGGTTCAGTCCTCAGCGCAGTCTCACAAACACTCCACCAGAGTTGCAGGCTGGTTTCTTCTTTACTTTCTTTTTCTCTTTGCAAGAAGTGGAGGTAGTTCCAGCTTCCTGAAACAAAGGATGTTACAGCCATTAAACAGCCATCACTGAAACCCGCTACCTCCCAAGACAGGCTTTAGAAATGCATGGCTTTAATAACCACAGAATACCGTGTTTGTGCTGGACCTGGGGTGGAACACAGTGGCAGGGCATGAGATGGCAATCACAGCAGGACAAAATGCAAAGGTCCTTGGTTACAGCAATCACAGCAGTTTTTGAAAATCTGCCTCAATAGAAGTTGCCTCCTGTCTCAGCTATCGTCATGTAATCACGTGTCAATGTGATTGATCGCCGTTAACCTAATGGCCAGTGGGGCTTTCCCAGACTACCACTGGTAGCAGGCTACCTACAGCCACTCTGCCGTAGGAATGGGGGCACTATGTTGTAGTTGTCCCAGATTTTTAAACCTGCCAGGTGAGTAGAATGGGTAACGTCCTAAAGTGTGCTGTGGAGGCAGAAAGTGGCTTTTTTTTTTCAAAAGGAGAAAGCACTTGGCCAGCCAGAGGGTGGCAGCAGCATGGAAGAGCTCAGCTCCGAGGACATAACTGGAAGTAAACAGCTGTAGGAGCTTCACGGCGTGTATGTGGTGGCAAGGAAAGCAGGGACAGGTAACAGAAAGGGGAAACTGTGTACGCAGAAGGGGAGCAGAAACAGTCCTGCAAGGGAAGGCAGGAGGAAGAAACCAGGGAAGGAGATAGATGGAGATGGAATGAGCTGTGTAATGCAAGTTCCCTTTAGGGCTACCAAGGGAAAGCTGCAAGAAAACTGTAGCAGTTCCCTGACTGCTCTATGGCTCAGAAGCCCCCTAAGCAAAAGCCAGTATTTTTGGAAACTCTTCATAAATTTCTTAGAAATGTCTCAGTGTCCTTTAAAGCCATTTGACTCAGCAGTTGATAAGTAGGACATGCTGGAAAGATGGTATCTGCATTTGTAGTGGCCATCCGGTAGGGGATTTGGTACAGCCAAGGGGCCCTGCAGTCCACATTTAACTACTCAAGCGAAGGCTAAACCCACACGTGGCTTAAACAGTAGTAAAACTGAGCTCTAGCTGCTTGTTTTTTGCCCAGAGCACTCACTGAGTATTTTTTCCAACATGCTTGGAAAAGGACCCTTGTCCAGTAGGGATGCTCCAAATACCAGGGTGTCATTCAAACCTGGCTGGGGATGGCAGTGCTGTTATCCCTTAACCAGCAACCCAATTTCTCTTCCAAGAAATAAGTAAATGTGGCATGCGAAGCAGAGACCAGCTTCCCCATCCCATATGACTGCCCCAACAGCACGCACAGCTGTTTTCCCTCCCTCACTCCCTCTGGATCTGTGAATACTGAGTTACAGCGGCCACACAACCATAAGCAGGGGAGTGACTATGGCACCAACTCAGTAGAGCTGACGCTGTGCTGGCCAAAACATCCCCTGGGGACATGTCTTCAGGCCCCTTTTTGGCAGAGGAAGGCGCTAAATCCAAGTGCCCCACGTTGTCAGTGACTCTGCTGACTTTTAGACTGTTTATAGCAGGACCGACAACCAGTTGCACAGCCAAGGCAGTGCAGTGGCCAAACCAGCTGGTAACCAAAGGGTCAAGAACAGCAATGCACAGCCAGGAACGGCCGGGCCGTGCGTCTTCCACGCTGGCTCTATCTTTAGACAACCCAGCAGTGTTACTGTGCACCACTTCCCACCAGCCTTAGCAGGAGGAGCCCAGGTGCCTCACCAAAGGCTGGACTGGATGGCAAAGATCTGAGAAATGGGATGTTGACTTTTCACATTGTCTTGTGGGAGATTATATGTGGCAGGGGAAGGTCTGAAAAGCCACCTCTCCTGTCCCCAAACTTAGCATGTGAACTTCTGATCTGTTGTCAGATTTGATTATAAGTTTTCTGTCTTTACCTGCTAGGTCAACCAGTAGTGCGTACCAGTATCTGCTTTGCTCGATAATTAAGATGACACGAGACCACTCGCTGAAATCAGTCACTGCACACAGCCGTACAGCACTCTACCCATTCACTTCCCAGTCTGGAGTAAAAGGGAGGAAAACAAACCTAATGACAAGGAGAAGAGCTATCCTGCAAGAATACAGATGCTTCTCTGCCAGGGCACAAGGAGAAACTGCAATCTTTTTCAGTGCAGAGACACTGTCAGGATGCAGCAAAGGTTGCTGCTCACTTCAGTATCCCAAGCTGAAAGCTGCTGACACATTTACTCCGGTATTCCCTAGCACCACACTAGGGAATCTTAGCAAGAATGAATGTGCACAAGCAGTGGGACAAACCTCTGTCCCACGCTCCAGGAAAGGGGGCGTTTGGGTGGCACGCACCACAGGGAGAGCAGGTGGGGTGCGGGTTTTCTCCAGGCTCTCTCTCAGGTGGCCTATCTCAGCACGGTAGTCATCCAGCTGGCTCTCCAGCTTCTCCCGTCTGACTCGCTCGTATTCCAGCTGAGCCTCCAGCTCCTTCACAGCCCTGCCAAAAGCAAAGGAGACAAACGGAGCATAAAGCACATCCAAGTATGTCCTGACTACTCCACGTGTTTGTTTTTTTTTTTCAGGAGCAGGTTAGTCACAGCAGAAAACTGCAGGTCCAGTGTGCTCCTGGCTCAAGACCCTTTGCAAAAGCTTCAGCATCTGCTGTTTGTCCTCCGCAGTCAGCTGTGCTCAGTGCACGACCATCTCCATCACGAGATGGCGATGTCTTCCCACACATTGAGCCAGCCCCAGCGTTTTGAGTAGGCTGTAACCCAGGTCCATCTCCTGCTGCAGAAGAGGGAGAAGTGCCCAAGAGGTAGAAGAGTTATCAGGAAACAGAAAACAGGCATAAAATTCGTATTCTGGACAGGCCAGGGGCAGTTTCTTCATTTATGGCTGGTTCCTCCACATCCTTCCTAAAGTGATTGGGTTAACCACTGATGAGGAATGACCAAATGACAGCCTGCATGGCACTGACTAAGGAAAGCGGAAGCAGTGGCTGATAGTTGCACAAGTTCTCATCAGTCACCCTCACGGTGGCTACTAAATTAACTGAGATTCCTGGATCTGGTTAGCTGAGACATAATTCAGATATATTCTTCTTATAACAATTGACCTCAACAGCTGAGTCATCTGGAGTTGAGCTGGCTCTCCTCTGTAGCACAACGAGTTAGCACAGCTGCAAAGATGGAAGACTGCTAAAAGGAAAAGAGGAAAAGGGAGATGTCTGCCCTGTGGATTCAAAGAGGATGTCAGGAAAAAAAGCTGGCGGAAGAGCTACTGCATTTCCCAGACCAAAACATTCCTGACTCACAGTCCAAAGCGACCAGGCTGTGTCAGCCTTACTGACACCATAAGAACAACCTGTGCTTTTGCAGGGAACTCAGTGCCTGGGGGAACAGGGTGACTTCTCGCACACTCCGGATTCGTGAGGCACAGCTCCAGCATCGTGTGGCACACACGCGGTGGCATGTGTTTCCGTGCCACGCAGCCTGGCCGAAGCCCTGCACAGCAGCTCCCACCAGGCTTCTTACAGCCAGAAAATCTGGATTAAAGCAGACATTTTAAAAATCTGCTAGAGTAACCTTCCCAAGTGGCAATTCCTCTTTTCATCTAGTAAAATGTTTCTGTTGATAAATATTTTTAAATAATGTGGTTTTCTAGCACACAATACAAGCATCTTGGGGTTTACACACATGTGTCTGTCAGTATCCTGAGGAGCAGTATTTCAGTTTCAAAAGGCCAGACTGGATCTAGGGATGCTCTCTGGCCTCCGCAGATGACATCCCTCAGAGACCCTCACAATTACTGTCTTACTAGTTTAGCCCCACATGCCACAGAAAGCAAAATCTCTTAATGAGCCTTACGAGAGCCCTCTAACAGGCACTGCCAGCTTTTCAGTAGCTGCTGTATCCAAAATGAGTTCTAATTTCTGACGTTAGTCAACAGTGACTTTTCCAGTGCTGCAAACATATTTTAACATGTAAATGTTAACATGTTTGGTTTGCAGCGGCCCAAATGCATAATGGACATGGACATGCTTATCTACAAGAATTAAGAACAATAGGTAGCCAAATGTTTGACAGGTAGAGGTAGAGACAGGACGTTGCTTTATTGTTTAAGATCTAAATCTTTAAGAGAAATAGAGGCACTTCTTTAAAACTTAGACAGTCTGCCCATCTAAACACCTAACCCATCTAACAGAAACCTTTTATTTAACAGAAACCCTGAGAATTAAGCATAAACTATGGAAAGTGTTTCACATGCAAGGGAAGGTTCACTGAGATTTCTGTGGTCTGGATATGATCTAATGTTTTCATGAGCACAGAAATATACTGGCCTTGACAAAGAAATATAACAGGTCACTGAATAATTCCTTCTGTATATGCACTTCCATGCAAGTCATGCTAAGACTAATGCTTCTATTCAGACTACTTAACGTGCATACACGTATTCAGCATCCTCGATAGAAAAAAAATAATAGGATTTATGTGCAGCCTACTGCACATACACTGTAGGAAAACATGAAGGCAGAACAGGTAGTCCTGCACAAGCACAAGAAGTACAGGCCCGTCAAAAAATTGGGTTGTGCTGTAACACTGATCCTGGTCACAGAAGTCCAGAAATGGCCAGGCAAATCACTGAAGTCCTTTTCTTTTTGGCCTGGCTAAAGTTGGTAAGTGGAAAAGACAGAATAGCCAAAGCAATTTGAGTGTAAGGTAGCCTTAAAGAAGGCTTTAAAATGGGCCTCAATGAGTTAAACATTACCAGAGCAAGTTAACCTTACTTCTCAGCCTCCCTTTGTTCTTTTTTTGTCTTCTTCTCCTCCTCTGTTATTCCTCCCAGTTGTCTGTAGTTGCTGTAGGCAATTTCTAGAAGATGCTGAAGTTCCTGAATCTTGCGATAGGCCCTTACTGTAAGACAGGGATCTCCAGGTAGGTAAAATGCACAGAGAGAACTGAAGACAGTCATGCTGAAATCCAACAGCTTGGAAAAGAGTCTCACAAACACAGAAATCACACTGCTCAGGAGATACTGAGATATATCTGACACCCACACAACAGACAGCTCTCAGAAACAAGAAGCAATCCAATGTGGTTTCACCAACACGGATTAAAACAGTGTAACAGATATGTTCTGACTGTCCTGCACTATGCTTCCTAATTTTTCACAATTTGTTTGAATACTCATCAGTACAGATACCCTGTCAACTAACTCATCCTACAACAAAAAAGTCGCAGCAGTTAGCAGAAAATGTGCAAGTAGGAACAGAATGTCTTGAGACTACCTTTTCAAAGAAGGAGTGATGAAAATGCTTACTGCGTGCGTTCCTTTTCTCTGCTTTATCCAGGATTAGATCTTCTTTGCTATCCGTACTCCCTTCCACACCATGTCTTTCAAAAAATTGTGCATTGTTTGCATCTAGTTCTTCATCACTGGAGTTACTGTCTCCAGTTCTTTGTGTCAAAAGTTCCACAGCTGCCAGTTGGGCAAATCTGCCAAGAGAACAGTTAACCTACACGGATATATCCCTGTAATCTGTCAAAGCATAGCCATGCTCCCCACACGTGATGGAAACTCTCTGACACTCTTCATTTATAGGAGGGGGTTTCAGGATTAAAGGAAGCATTGGTACACAAACTATGAGCAGCTGATCTGCTTTCTGCAGTGTGCTCCCAGCATGAGCTCTGCCTCATGGAAATCTTATGGTGATGACTCCCACGTCAGAGATATCTTTTCCTTTGCAGGATTTCTTAACTGAATCTCATCAGGAACTGCATTATTTGTATTAATGCAACAATCAGACGGCTTTCTCTAGTTCTCATTTACTTTGTGCTATTGGAGCATATAGGCTTACGACCTTCCCTTTGCAGATCAATTACTTTTCATCTTTTATGTCTCACCATGTTCAGAAAAACAAGGTAAACACAAAACCTGTTACAGCTACAGCACTGCTTTGCTTGGTACTCAGAACTGGAATTCATGGACTTGACCTTTTCCTCCCTCCATCACTGAAAATCAGAAGTAATTACAACAAAGCTGACTTGAAATCGATATATAAATAGTACGCAAATAAATGACTGAGCTACATGAGATGTGTTGCTACCTCTTGGCTACATCCTTTGGAGTCTCTCCACCATCATCTGTAATGTCACAGTCAGCTCCCATTTCAAGCAACCACTGTAAGCAATGGACGTGCCCCTGTGCAGCAGCTGGGGAAAGGAAGGTGCATGCAAGTCAGATGTATTCAGCTGAAGTGTTTCAAACCTCATGCACCCCCCTCTTGACACAGTTCAATGTGCCAGAGGGTGGGTTCATTAAGACCCCACAGGTGAGATGCTATTTCACAGAAGCCCACGTTTCAAGATGTTCAAGCCATATGGGCATGCCCATTTTTAGGGAAGATCCAGCAATTTGTTTTTGTGCCTCCTTCTAGTCCTGGAAATTTACTTGCAACTCTTGCTGGAGAGGAGCTAAACTAAACTTCCTTAGTCTCAAGCACTGAGCACAAGACACACAAATACCTACTGCCTCGCATGCTCTTGCTTTGAGGCCTACATGTCACCCACTTGCAGCAAAGTACTGTCACCTTTCCCTGGCTCTGGGGTAGGTTGCACCAATCCACGGCATACAGTGCTGGCTCACAGAGAAGGAGAGAAGCAGGAGCCTTGTGCTGGAGCTGTAGGTACATCACTTCTTGGGCTTTAAGGCAATGCTGCTCAGCTACAGCCCAACACAACAGCTTTGTCTAGTCGTGATATCTAGCACGACTACTGCCCGTGCCACATGGTCACCAGGAACGGTGTCTCACACATGGAGGATGGTATTTGGCCTGTCTGGCTGAAAACAGCCAGCCCTCTTTCTCAGGGAAGGATAATTCTGTCTCTCACAGCAACCCATTTGGATACGTGCTATGTTTGTTTTCATATACAAAAAATAAGGAAATGCAAAGGCAATCAAACATAAAATTTCCCTCTGAAATTCCCTTGGTATTGCATCAACACCGCATGTAAAGACTGGGGATGAAACAATTAGCAACATTCCAAGAAAAGGGGGTAGGAAGGAATGTAGAACACCATTAAAATCCCTTCATATATTTTTTATAATGAGAACTTCAGTTATCTTTTTAAAAATTCTGTTTTTATCTAATCAAAAAGAATTGTAGGAAATAGTGTTAAAAGCATATTACAAGAGTACTTCTCTTTATTTTTTTTCTCTCCCATTTCATGAGACAGGTTGACCATAAGCCAGCAGTGTGCCCTGGTAGCCAAGAAGGCCAATGGGATCCTGACATACATTAAAAGGAGAGTGGCCAGCAGGTCAAGGCAGGTGATCCTCCCCCTCTACTCTGCCCTGGTCAGGCCTCACCTGGAGTGCTGTGTCCAGTTCTGGGCTCCCCGGTACAAAAAAGACAGGGACCTCCTGGAAAGAGTCCAGTGGAGGGCCACAAAGATGATATGGGGCCTGGAGCATCTTCCCTATGAGGACAGGCTGAGAGACCTGGGTCTGTTCAGCCTGGAGAAGAGGAGACTGAGAGGGGATCTTATCAATGTTTACAAATATCTTAAGTGTGTGAGATGAAGGGATTTGGCCAACCTCTTTTCAGTGGTTTGTGGGGACAGAACAAGGGGCAATGGCCACAAAATGGATCACAGGAAGTTCTGCACCAACATGCGAAAGAACTTCTTCACGGTGAGGGTGACAGAGCACTGGAACAGGCTGCCCAGGGAGGTTGTGGAGTCTCCTTCTCTGGAGATATTCAAGGCCTCTCTGGATGCCTACCTGGGCAACCTGCTATAGGGAACCTGCTTTGGCAGGGGGGGTTGGACCCGATGCTCTCTTGAGGTCCCTTCCAACCCCTACAATTCTGTGATTCTGTTGATTCATCTTTCAGACATTACTAAGAAACCCCCAGACACAAGAGGACCATTCTCTGTAATGCCAGCACTTCGCTGCAAATCAAGGTGTTAGATACAAGAAGTTAAGCTTCCTCCACAGCGTATAACAAATTACTTTGTTGTGGTTTTTATAACACATCTCCACAGTAGCAATATGTTCAGTAAATAAAAGCCCAGACCATAACACAGATCGCTGTTATGACTAGCTAGCTCATGTTTCTAAAACTGACATCTCACCTGATTAAAAAAATAATAAATTTCAGTTTAGATGTTGTTTTCTTTTTCATATAAACTTTCTGTATTAACTTCAGCTTGGTTATTTTGTTTTTAAAGTGACACGTACGCACACATACATCACAAAATATGTTTTTCAGGGTTGCCCTTTCAAGCCCTCAGGAAATGAGACGCTGTTTTTCATTAAGTTTATCTGATGAGCAGCCACTTGAAAAACTAAGTAAACAAGCCAGCAACAAACGGTAACAAGCTGAAACACAAATCATAATCACTGACCTTTGTGCATGAGAGTGGATCCCTTATCATCCCGCTCATTAATATTGATTACTCCACTTTTCACTAATCTTCTAAGTACCAACAAGTCCCCTTTGAAAGCAGCGCTATGGGCTGGGAAAGCTAAAACTGAAAACGAAACACGCGTTTCCAAACAGATACCAGTAATTCCTCTAAACATGTTCATATTTGTCTCATACAGCTTGCTTCTCTCATAACAACTTATTCATGGAAATGTCATAGCTGTAGCTAGCCAGGTTAATGCGTCTTTAATCAGTCCAGGTTAATGTGTCTTTAAACACAGCTGCATATCTAGCACTGTTCATCACAGACTTGACTAAACATGTCTTGGTTATGGCTACGGGCATCTTATACAGCTTGGAGATTAATTTCAAAGATCTGGAATATCAAGTATACCTTTGTTTCACAGTTAATGTTCTATTATTGGTGGTAACTAAAGTCATTTGCCTGTTTTGAATTCCACAGTCTAACCAAATGTATAAACTAGTTTACTTCTTGGTAAAATACTACTCATAGAGAAAATCAGATTTTTCCAGTGATATTTGGAGAGAGAGAGTATTGACATATAAACATATAAGTATAATGACAAAAGACTACCAGATAAGGAAAACAAATGCCTAGAAAAAGTAGAAAGGTGAAGGAGCAGTTCTTATATCTTTGCTCTGTGGAATGTTGTCCTTATGAAGCTTGCCTCTCTTGCATCTTTTGGCTGTTCTGACTGCAATAGCATTGCTGGTTAGCAAGTAGCATTAATTTTAGTAGAACATTTCCAGGCTAAATTGTTATTCAGTGTACATAAAGAATTCTGAGCAGGAAAATCTGAAAATTCATGAAAATTATATAGCTATTCTAGATTTCTGCTGGATTCTAGGAAGAACATGCATAACTTGGTATTCATAGTGCAACAGTGTGACAAGTTTTATTTCAATTATTATAAATCTAAGATATTTATAAAATCACATTGAGTATCCCAGACTTCAACTGTTGGTAAGAGAATAACTATTGAAAGCAGTAGCTGTTCCTTACATTGGTGATATGAAGGTTGTAATTCTCATATAAGTTTTCAGAAACAAGTGTTTTATGAAATTACACCTCTTTTAACAGTATAAATTTTAATAAAATTTTAGTGTTTGACCCATGCTCACCTTCCTGTGTCTCCGGCTGCTCCCCCTCTTTTTCCACACTGTTAATATACTGCAGAATATTATCTTTATAGAAGCGCTCAGCCAAGTCCCTTGGAGTCTCTCCATGGTCATTCCTGGCTTTTAGTGTGTGCATGACGCTGGCCATTTTACTGACCAAGAACTTAAAGCATTGCAGGTGTCCTTCCATTGCTGCCAGATGCGCTGTAGCCCACGGTAAAACAAAGTAGGTTAGAGCAAAGCACTGCTGACCACCGAGAAAGCAGTGCTCTCACTACCAGTTAGGTCTAGCTCCTCTACCAGCACCTGAGTCACCCAACACTGCACAACAAGAGGGAGCAGCTTCAGTTGGGCAGGGGATGCTCAGCTCCTATCCAGAACAGAGTCCAGCTGTATGAAAAGGAGGTAGAAGAAAGCTGCCAAGGGTGGGATCTGTAAAGAAAATTCCCTGGCAGAGCTGATGGCGGGAGACAACACAACACTGCCGAGAGACCTTTGAGCTCTAGCTAGGAGGGCGCACTGCTGGGGTCTCCTGTTCCCCATGAACTGAAATCTCACTTCTCAGCAGCTCTGATCTGACTTCGTTCTCCGAGGTAGACTCATTAAATCTGAGTTTCACTGAAATCAGGACAGTCTTTCACACTATTTTAATTTTATTCAGTGGGTAAGCAAGAATTGAAAAGAAAAGGTATCTTCTTAAAGTTAACTTCTGGTTACACGTCAGCTGGTGCAAAACTGACTCAACTCCTACAAATCCTCTTCTAGATATGCAAGAATCTCAGGGATGACATTTCACCTTTTGGAATGAAACTGTATTAAATGTCTGCCCTATGCAGAAAGTAGTCAAAAAAGCTCAAGGTTTTCTGCAGAAACTGAAAAAGAAAAATCCATTAAAGAGTTGTATTCTGTCCATGTCTTTCTGCAGAGTTCCAGTGGGATGCTATGGAAGACACATAAGGGAATTTTTCATGGACACTTTTAACCTGTGTGTTGCTGAGTGCCCAATGTGTAACTGCTCCATATGATCTGCAGGCACGCTGTGCATTTGCACTTAAGACCAAAGCCAAAGAGTTTTGTGATGTTAACATAAAATATGCTGCTTAGTGTTAAGAACTTTGAAAAACTTTGTCTCAGGCATCACAAATAGGCAGTGGGTAGTTGGTGCTGGGATCCCAGCTTCTCGGTGTTTCATCTCACCTATTATAAAATCAGGCTAACACTATTCACTCTTCTCCAAGCAGTGAGTGAAAGAACCATGTCTGTGAAAAATTCAGGTGTAACACTATGATTAAATTAATATTACATTTAGAACAGGCTTAATGGGTAAGAAATAAGTGAAGCATGGCCAAAACCTGAATACAGATAGAAAACAAAATGCTGGATTAATGAACACAGACTATTCAGGGCACTGAATGAGCCAGTGTTCTAAATAATAATAATAATAATAATAATAATAATAATAAAGAGCATTTTTTTAGTTAATTTAGTTAATTTAGTTAAGCCTCTGCCATAACACAAACGTGATTCTATGACTCTATGAAAAGCTGCAGTCTCATATCTCTTAAGTTTTAGGAGCATGGCATTGCAAACTCAGTAAACTCATTTCAGTATACTCAGGTAAAATTACAGCACTGGCCAGCTAATCTTGAAGCTGAATTATGTAAAAGATTATTTAAATTTACTTCACTGTTTCAGAAGCTGAGGAAAATAATCTGTATAACATAACATTTCTATTAATCATTTATTAGGAGTATTACAAAGCATTTTCTTTCCTCTGGATGATAGGAGGATCAAATGAAACAGGACAAAAGCTGGGCAAACCAGCTTCTGTAGATATCAGACGTGTAACAAAAGCAATGTTCTACTAACACATATATACAGAGCATTTAAGTGGAACCGCGCTGGTCTTCACCATATCTCCATAATAGATTGTGATATCAGGAAGTGTTCCCAAATGCAAACAAAGCTACCTTCTATGCTGCCACCAGGGTGCCTAACATCATGAACCTTAATCACTTTAGGCAATACACCAGATGTCCTACTGGCATGTAAGAGCTTCACATCCTTCAACAAAACCCAGGTTTGGAAAACAAAACATAGATACCAGTTTACTGGGTAAATAGTGCTTAACAGAGGATAAAAGAATCTCAAAATGGATTTAAAAGGATAACTCTAAACCTCTAAACAAGTTATTGAGGGGAAAAATATGCTATTTGGAACAAATTATGTGACTGACCATAAGAAGATGTTAAAAGGGAAAGGATGCAACAAGAACAAAGGGTGTGAGCAACAGCATTCAACTTAACAGAGGACTGAGGCAATGGTGTGCTAGGCAGAGGGATGGTGGAGAGACTATGAAGAGAGTGCCCATTTTTTTTATGCAGAGGTGACTATGCACATGATTATGAAGAGTACAGACTGCAGATAATACAGAAATTCTGGTATTCCATAAATCAAGATGAGGAAATCAAAGGTAAATGAGAACAACAGTTTTACCAAACCGGTTAAGAAATATTTGGATACCAAAACCTGCATATGAACATGCCAGAATCTGCTCACACTGGCACAGCCATTCAAGCCTGGCACACATTCAAAAAAGAGCAGGTAGCAGCTGGACCTGCCTGCTGCCCAACCTACTCTTCCCCTCCTGGGACCTCCATCGGCACACGCGATCGCGCTCCACCACATGCCAAGGGGATGCTGCCCTCTCAGAACAAGCCTGCTCCCAACATGAGCTATTCCAGCACCCATGAGCTCTGAGCCTTGCCAGGAGCAGCAGGAGCTGAATAGGATACTGGTGCCAACTGACAGCTACATGGGATTTTATGAATTCCTTCATCATTGTAAAAACAGAGCAACTATGGTGTATTGCATGGAATCAACTAGCAAGTTGTAGCATCACAGAATGGTTTGGGTTGGAAGGGACCTTAAAGCCCACCCAGTTCCAACCCCCTGCCATGGGCAGGGACACCTCCCACCACACCAGGTTGCTCAAAGCCCCATCCAGCCCAGCCTTGAACACCTCCAGGGATGGGGCATCCACAGCTTCTCTGGGCAACCTGTGCCAGCGCCTCACCACCCTCTGAGTGAAGAATTTCTTCCTTGTATCTAATCTAAACCTACCCTCTTGTAGTTTAAAACTAAACACCTTGTTCTATCAAACCATCATCCCTTGTCCAACCAATGCTGATAGGTGTGCTTTACTCAAGGTGTGCTAAGATTATCACATACCACAACAAATCCAAAGATTAAAAAACATATGATTTATCCTGACATACCTGGAAGGTTTCCATTGCTATCCACATCATCTATACATGCTCCCCATCTAACAAGAAGCTGCAAACACCCCAAGCGACCATGAAAAGCAGCATAATGAACAGGCTTCCAGTCATTCCTGTCTGAAACATTTGCATTCTAAAATGAAAACAGCAGGTTAATTCATTCATTTACAAATCTTAGACACAAAACAAATTTTATAAATAGGAACCAGCTGTTCATTGTGTTAAATTATTTCTGTCAAATCAAATAACGTTTTTCAAAGTTCATGTCATATAAATAGTTCCCATTCCAAGATGGGTATTTTTCACTGTTTCTTAGTTGTATTGAAATAATATACACAGAAAAGGTAGATTTTCAGACATACTTCTATTGATGTGTTGATGATTATTCCTAAATATACATCTGGATTTTTTTTAGTCTACGTCTTTTACTGTAGAGGATTTGTACAATCTCAAAAAATCACAACAACTTCAGTGCCTGATCTTCATTTGGTGACATCCCCTGTCAAATGGTGTTCCACATTGTCAATTCTCTTTAGATTTTTGGATCGTTTCCCTGAAATGTCTTACAATCAAAAAAAAAAGAAAGAAAGAAACTTACCCTAAAAATAAATTCCTAAACTTGCCAACAAGAACATACCAACAAAGATTAACCTACAGTCCTAAATCTCAGTTAAACTACTGAGAGTTTTGTTGGAAAAGGATAGCAGACTTTGGCTCCGCACTAGGGATCTGCAGATAAGTCTCACCGCTCCACTTTGCAGTATGGTTTGTAAAGTGTACGACTGCCCGTGGGCTGCAGCTAAGTGTGACGGAGTGCACCCGCGGTCATCTCGAGCTTCTAGGTTTGCTCCATTTATTAACAAAGCCTAAAAGAAACACAAAGCCGAAGTTCAGAAAGCAGGCTGAAAAAGCAAACGTTGCCTAGCAGGATGACTTGAAATGATCAGCTGGGTAACCCTGGGGTAACTTCAAGGCACTGTCACTACACAGAATAAATCTCTTTGCACAGGTGGAACAACTGAGTGCATTGGTTTTAACAGCGACACGGTTCCAGCTGTAATGCCATGAAGATGAGATACCCATAGCTCCATTAGGAGCTCTCTCAGCTGATCTTCATAATGACTGTGTCCAAACTGACGCCTGCCTTACTTTTGCTTGAGAGTAAATATTTACACATACCTGCATGCAAGCATCCTGTCCTCGGATAGCCGCAAGGTGTGCTGCTGTCCAGCCTCTGACAGTTACCTGTGTTATGTCAGCTCCGTGCCAGAGCAACCAGTGAAGACACTGCTCAACCGAAACCAAACTCTTGTTATTTAACTATTCTTACCATGTGTCTGAGGCACATTTTAACTACACGTTAACAGCAGATGTTATATTTCAAAACTGCATCAGAATACTTCTTTATGGAAACATGATAACTCAGAACATGCACTAGCAGGTGAGTTAGACAGTTTCAAGGCCTCATCTGAGGGTACAAAAGCACAAGTAACTACTAAATCACACCCTAGCACTGATTTTACAGAATGGCTTCTTATTTTTCTCTTCCAGATTTAAAATGTAATATGTGAGAACATACACATGGCATGAGGTAAAAGCACTGGAAAAATGGTGCAAACATGCTCACTTGAATTCCAGCTAAAATTACTGGCAGGAAAAACACCGTGAACCAAATGTAATGCCTCATTTCAGTTATTAGGCTCCTTGGGGTGCATGTAATCCCACCTTTCTTCTCATCCTTTCACAGCTTAGTTTAGCTTTATTCACCTTTTTCCACCACAAGTTATTGCTTTCCATGGAAAGCTTTAAGGACTATCAAAAAAAAAAAAAAAAAAAAAAAAGGCAAGAGAAATAGTTAAAACTATTTGTTATATATTATCATTATTTACTATATTCTTTTAGGCCAGGCTCCACCTCTGGTTCCTTCCTTGTTTCCACCAAGGAGCTTAGTAACAAACAGATGACAGATAATCCAATAACATCTTATACATTGACTGCAAAGTAGGAGAGTCAAATGAAAAGTGGCAGAATTTATACATGTAGAAAAGGGCGGCAAGCAATCTATTTTTAGGGTTGACAGCATGATCATCAGCATTTTTGACAGTTTCTGTACATTTCAGTAACAGAACTGCACGTATTATTTCTTGGGTTTAGCAAGAATTTTACATTTGTTCCTTTGGGATATTATTTTTTATATGGTTATACATGCCCTTGTTGTTTCAAAGCTAGATTGCTGAAATATTATACAAGAAGGCTGTAACAAGGAGGTAAAAGTTGTGCTGAATACAGCAGCTCAGTC
The DNA here is from genome assembly GCF_011077185.1 of Oxyura jamaicensis. Classification (NCBI taxonomy): domain Eukaryota; kingdom Metazoa; phylum Chordata; class Aves; order Anseriformes; family Anatidae; genus Oxyura; species Oxyura jamaicensis. The sequence goes on along the minus strand of NC_048893.1, from coordinate 197,287,216 downwards.
CTCCTGGAAATTCAAAACCTTCATGTACCAAGTACCTGCTGATTTCTGCATCAATATTCAAAGTTTTTTATTTATTTATTAAAAAACTATGTATCAGCACTATTTCTAGAGAATGAGGCATGGGACAGAACTGGTAAACAGAATGAACATGCTCTCATGTCACTTCTCACTTGGTTCAATCACCTTTGTGACTGAACACATCCTAGAGAATGTGTACACGTCCTAGAGGACTTTCTCATTGTACACATCCTAGCAGATTTTCTAGGTGTCCTGAGAGAAGTGAAAACACAACAGAAACAAAAGAAGGTCATAAATCTAGAAGGGAGGCCATAAGGCACACTTTTCTTGGAGTAAGAAAATCACTGATTTTGTAAAATCTGGCAATATTAACTACATAAACTGCAGCTGGGACTTCAGAAAGGCAAAATAAGTTACTAAAAAACTGTACTTCTGTTCTTGGTGAATATATTTACTGAGAAAATCAGACAGAAATTATTAATTTAGCTTGATCAAAACCAATGATTTTGTGTCCAGCCTCTCCCAAAGAAGGAAAACATTAACCCACAAAAACATTGCAGTGTCTGAACATCAACAACATATTTTACCTCCAGACTTCCAGAGTGTGCAGCACAGTGCAAAGGTGTGAACTTGTGGACTAAATCCACCTCGTTAATACCAGCTCCGCTTTTTATCATTGACGCCAGTTGTTCTACATCACCGGCTTTCACTGCCTCATGTACACTAGTGTAATTTTGCTGCTTCTTGACAGCTAGTAAGGAATAATAAAAGGGCATTAGCCAGTTCAGCAACATTTCGGAGAGAGTAAATAAGTGATGAGTTAAAGAATCATCAGGGTGACAGCTTTATAGGAACCAGCCCAAAATGCTCAGAGTAACTTCTGAGAGTGAACCTTGTATCAGCAGGAATCCTTAGACTGTCAGAAACGAAGGAACACTCAAAAACCTGAAACAACCAATTCCCCTCCAGCCTCAGAAAACAGACCAAAAGAAGCCATGAATAAGAGCCAGAAGACGACAAGAAGCATGGCAAGAGCAGGAAAGCAGAGCTACTCCATCTACATATGCAAATGCTGGAGCAAGTCCACCCCAACACTGGCTCTCTTCCAAAACTGTGGGCATCACAAACTCTTTCATCTATCACATCGTCAAGCGCATCACCAGAGGGGCTTCTCACTTGGGCAGACAAGCTCTCAGCTATCACTTTCCAGGTGCTCCATGTGGCCGTGCTCCCACTGCTGCCTGAGGACTCGGCATACCATGGCATACCGTGTTGAGGGCACCAGAGCCTTCACCAATTAAGCATAGCATGTAATTGCTCTTGACTGAGCTGCACGAGTCAGCTGCATGATAAGCTCATGTCAAAATTAAAGCTGCTACAACAAAAAATCCAATACTTTATACAATGTGTTAGTCATCCTGCGTTGTTCCCTTGCTGTAACTATAGCATTCCTCTGGCACAGGTTACCTTGTTAGCCTAAATTTTTGCCCCCGCCAAAGTCAGTAGCATTTTCATGGACTTCAGTAGTACAGAATCAAACTCTAAGCTTAGGTAAAGGCAACGTCGTACAAAAATATCTGTCACTGGCATAAACTGTATTCTCCTTCAGGCCTTTTCACTGATTAACAGCATAACTGGGAGCAATGGGAGTCAGATATCTAAACTCCCTTGCAACATCTTGGCACTTTGCCTAAATTTGTCAACAGAAACAAGTGGTGTAAGTAGATCTAATGGCTGAACAACAGATAGCTAAGCGTATGAGTAACTCGAAACAATTATTAATCACCTTCTAGTGTAGTCATCATTCCAGCAGTAAAATGCGCTATCACTCTTGGATTAGATTTCACACTCTAAGGAGAAGTCTTGAAGAAGTGGGCCACTGTTCGGCAAGTCAAGCACGTGGGAAAAGGTTGGTCTTAAGGTATTAGTGCCTCAGTTTCCCTGCCTGTGGAGAAGAAAGGGTGGTAGTAGTTCAAATTGTTAAGCATTTTCAGATCAAAAATATTAGATATCAGTGAGATGCTCTGTGAAATGGATCCTGACACGTGTAAAAAAAAAAAAAAAAAAAAAAAAAAAAGTACTAATATAATGAAAAGCAGCCTTCACAGTTTACCGGTGCCTAATTTCATGTAATCTATAGCAGGATTATAGTGCTCTAGTAGATATGGGTTTGCCACAGAGAAGAAAAAAGAGGTTAAACTGTTTCAGTAATCCAGACTGAGATTAACACACGCCTCTTGATCTTATGGCTGTGTATCATCATTTCACTCCAACTTCCCCCAAAAACAGGCTGTATCATTGCCATGCACAAAGCCACTTCAGTTAGGAACTGGGACTATTATGCAAAATACTGTATGAACAAACAGCAGCAGCACTGAAACGGAGAATAATTCAGGTTGGAAGGGACCTCAGAAAGTCATCTAGTTCATGCTTTTAAATAATGCTTAATTACATTTTGCATTTTGGGTTGTTTGTTTTGTTGTTGTTTGCTTGCTTGTTTGTTTTTTAAACAGATAATATCACCAGGACATAATTTTCCCACAAGGGAGTCATTTCTCATTATGCCAAGTGAGGGTTACAGACCTCAGCACAATTAGGCAGCCTTACATCAGAGGAAGATCTGGCCAATTACACTACTTGCCAAAGTAGTAACGTGTTTAACACAACGTTCCAGTGCAACAAGTTCGAGCTATTTTTTATATATATATAACCCAGAAGAAATACAAATAGCAACACACACTCTCAGCCCCCAGCAGAGTGAATTTTGCCTCCTTTCTCCCTCTGGGAGGAACAATGACCTACCACTCTACGGAGACTGATGTCAAATGCTGCTGCACAGCTTCCTGACTCAGGCCACACCAAGAGCAAGCTGGAGGCTGGGACTGAAGTTTAGTAAACAGCTGTTAACAAGAATTTTGTACAAAATATATTTGTTTAGACAGTGAATGACATCATTCATAATTTCAGTGCATTTTTTTTTATAATTGAAACTGTTATCAAATGCTCATTCACTAAGAGAAAAATCTCCTGTAGAAAGAATTAGGTAAACATTGTGGCAACAGTACCTGACCGAAATTCATTAAAGCATTTACTCAGCATGGGGGAAAGGGTCAGTTTTAGGTTTTCCTATATTTTTCTAACACAAAAAGAATCCAGTGCTATGCTTCTTAGCAGTAGCTCAAGGCAGCAAGGAACCAAACCCACCAGTGGGCAAAAGCAAAGTTACTGGGCTGGGCGGTTAAAAATACCAGCTTGGGGGTGACCTCAGGGTTGTGCCACCTTTTACCAAATGTTTGGCAAATATTGATCAA
>NC_048893.1:197255269-197283787 GCF_011077185.1 Oxyura jamaicensis | reverse complement strand
AGGGAAGGGAAGGGAAGGGAAGGGAAGGGAAGGGAAGGGAAGGGAAGGGAAGGGAAGGGAAGGGAAGGGAAGGGAAGGGAAGGGAAGGGAAGGGAAGGGAAGGGAGATGTGGGCAAAGCACCCTCCCCAGGTGGAGCAGGAGGCAGCGCAGCAGCTGCTGTTGGCATGGCAGCCCCTCACAGCACAAGCAGCCGGAAACCTGCCTTGCTCGTCGTCGCACCCTCCTCCTTCTCTTCCTCCTCCTTTTTCTCTTTCTCTTCCTCCTCCCCCTCCTGCCCGCCGCCGCAACGGTGTTGCCATGGGCACAGGGCTCGCCTTCCCAACGGGCCGCAGGAAAATGGCAGCGGCCGCGGCGCCTCAGCGGCCCAGGGGAGGGCGTCGGCGGCCTGGAAAGGTTTTAGGCACCGTGGGACGGAGCCTCGGGGCTGGGGCGATGTGAGGGGGCTGCAGCTGAAGGGGGAGATGTGGGACTGCCTGAGGTGACAGAGCAGGCAGCTGCGTGGAGTAAATGATGCTGGACTGTAGGTTTATGTTCCGTCTGTAAATGATGGTTCCTCCGTGAGAGCTGGGATGAGCCTGGGGATCCCTGGGCAGTAGGTTAGCAGGAAAAGGGTATCCCGAGCTATTTGTTGTTGTTTCTTGTTTGTTTCCAATGCCCTGGCTTACCACCTTCGTGGCATTCCCCAGGGAGAGGCACAAACCAATCATACACCAATCATACCAATCACTATCATCATCTCTCAAGCCATCAGCCACATAACAACCAAGAACTATTTAACCCACTTGTGCTCTCTCTGTGGGATAATGACTAACCACAATTCTTGTGCTTGTAACCTCTCTGCACTGAGATGTCTCAGGGTACAAGTCTTTTTTCCTGCAGTTCAGAAGAAGCTCTTCAGCCCCATTAGCCAGAAGAATCCGATAACCCTGGAGGGAAACTGGGTTCCTTTGATGAGGCCAAAAAATTACTCTGCATTTCAAGGCCCATTCCCAAATCAGATTTACAGGTGTGCACTCTTTCAAGCTTAATTATCCTTGTTGGAAAGTTGCTGTAAATCCTCTTGCTGCACCTACACAAGGATGTCTCAGCCTACCCCTTGAAACCTGGGTGAGAAGATTGGGAACATTGCAACCAACAGCAAATTCACAGCTGATTATTTCTACTTACATCACACACTAAGGCTGAATTCTGATCTTCTGAGTATCCACACAAAAGCAATACATTAGGAATACTGTTTGACTTGCTGTTTCTGTCTTGCCCCCAGCAGCTTTAAAAATATGCACTCCACACATAGAGTGAATAAAACCTTAAATGCAGATAACATACTATTCCCCAAGACAAACATTGTATTAACCTTTATTTGTAATCCCACAACCATGCCAGCCACACAAACCCATTACTGAAAGGAAGAGATTTACACAGATATATGCTTAATTTTATTTATTACGTTTAAGAAATATTAACATCTCAGGATATCTGGTTTACCATCTAAATCCAGTCATAAGCAACAAAAAAAAAAGTTAATCATTTCTCAAATGAGCATTCTTACATTTGTTTTCCCCTGTAACGTAAAGAAAAGTTTGTTCAGCTGTATTAAATTCTGATGTGTGACTAACGGAAAAAAGAAATCATTAAAATGTCTCAGCTACCAGGCATCCTGGTTTGTTAATTGTTCATTGGCACTTGTGTTCACAATCAAGCACTCTGGTTCCTTTGTTAAATTTTCCCCTTCTACCCAGAACTTTTTTTTTGGTTATTTTTTTATTTTATTTTTAATATCTGGATATGTAAGTTTGTTCAAATAAGTTTAAAAAGAAAAATATAGGGTTGTGTCTTGAGAAGTTCCTGCATCGCTTGCCTTGATAACTCACCCATGAGATAACTGAAGGAAATAACTTGCTTTCATTTTTCTGAATCTTATTCAGCAAGAGGTCTAAAACAGAGGTCTTTTTAATTCCATTTAAACTGAAAAAAGTACAGAAACACTGTCTTCATTTGATGGTGAGCATAAACATTACACTCCATATATAGCAAAAATATCTTTTATTTATAATTTACATTTCCACAAGTGAAAATTGTACATTTTTACATATACAATTTCATTCAATTAAATTTTCACACATCTACAGAACTTTCACACAATGACACCTGAAACTGTGCAGGCAGTAAGAAATTCAAATACAAAAATGTATTTATTAACCAAACAGTAGCTAAGGCCCTGCCTCAGCTGAATGTTTTTATTTCATATAAAAAGTATTTGCCTTCCAGAGATAACACAACAGCTTTTCGGTAAAAACAACATACCTCAGTTTATTTAAACAGAGTCATCAGGTTCTGTTTTAATATCTGTAGATGCAGGTGTGCTCTCTTCTGCACAGGCAGTAGGGGTGTCATCGGGCTCTTCTTTGACTTTAGGTAAGTCACAGGACTCTTGTGTTTCTTGTTTAACAATGTTCAACATAATATTTAGAGGATTTTCTACAGGAGTCTTGCTGGGAGATGGCGTGCAATCAAATGACGTCTGCAAAATGAATGTTAATATAGCATTACCATATCATTGAAACAGCCACTTTTAAATCCTTTTCGCTTTTTGTCTTTCCTAAAATGCAAACATTTTGACAGTAAAGCCCTCAAAATCAAAAATTCTACTTTATCAAGTTCCATATAAAACAAATTTACTATTTAATAGCATTACTTTTTCAGTTACTTTAAAAATGTATGATCCACATAGCAATGAAATGCTTAACACATTCCCAGACAATATTCCCATCTCTCCACAAATGAACTGTACTCCCAAATCATAAAAATTCAACACACACTGAACACCCATTTCAAATGCCTAAGATTATGCATATTACTCAAATTCATGTGTTTTCAAATAATGGTTTTGCTGTAGTCATGTACAACACACAAGCTGTCATGATACATCACTATGAGAAATGTATCTTAGCAACTTCTGTATTATGAACTTGCCATGCCCAGGGCCTTTGATTCTTTGGTCAAGTGCAAGAGAAAGATGGATTTTGAAGACAGCTGCTCCCTGTAAAGTCAGTGAACAAACTGAAAGCAAAATGCTTCAAAAATAAGAAGGATTCACTTACATTTTGGTAGTCTTCATAACAAGATGGATGGTAAATCTGGAAAAGAAAAGTTATACATTTAAATATGCATTAAAAATATAGTAGGTGCACAGGTCATGAAAAGAACAGTGTCAATTATGTTTCACACACTTCCTCTACAACAACGTTATTAAGGAGGCAAAGTACGGTGTCAAATCTAACTAGGCAAAGATCTTTAGGAAAAGTTATCAGACAAAAATCCTGGTAAGTATAGGAAATCATATAATGTGGATAGTTTTATAGAGAAAGAACTGAAAGAAGCCCTACACCATAACTAGAAACATTTGCACAATCACAGAATGGTTGAGGTTGGAAGGGACCTCTGGGTCCACCTGGTCCAACCCCTCTGGCAGAGGGAAAGGATCTCCTTCATTTTTCTTTTAGCACAGCAGTATGAGGGAAGCATAGCGAGCCTATACTAGCAGTACCAGGACTTCAAGTATTTCCAAAGGTTGAGATATTTATGTACTTGGAAGCCAGGAAAACTACCAGGGGAACCCTTAGGAGAGACAGATCACTTTGCTGTCTCACTTTCTAGCTATAAATCTTCAGCTGAGTTTTGTTATTGTTTTTAACTAGGATGGGGGGCACAGGTTGGTTTTTGTTTAAACTATCAACAAATATCACATGTAATAAAATCGGATTACCTTTTCATCTACTCGTATAGCATTCTTTAGATGCCACTCTTCCTCTTCCTCGTCCCAATATTGTTCAAATTGCTCTTGGCAAATTTCACAGCTCTGAAAAGTTATGGAAGTAACAGGTAAGTGACATTATTGAAATAAAACACATGAACTTCAGGAACTTCACAAGTAACAGCTAAATAATGCTCTTTTAAGTTAAGATAATTATAGTAGACTAAAAGATGATCTTTCCTCTACACTTTAAAAGTTTAAAAAATATCAATAAAAATTGAGTGCAGTTTGTAAATTTAGCAGCAATCATCTGACCTTGAATACTGTTGTCATTTCAGAAAGGCAAGTTCTGCCCTTTCAACTAGGAACTCTCTGCAAAACACTTTAACCATCTAATGCTGTTTTACTCTCAGGTAAGACAATCCAGTACAGGGATTTAGGTAAAACAATCCAGTACAGAGATTTTTTTATGGCATCATCTTCACTTTTCCCCATAACTCAGCTTTTGAGTTTCAAGTTAGAGGGAGAACTCTTACATGAGGTATTAACACCTTTAATGCTTCTGTGTAAAATACATAGTCAACTCTGAGAACAAGCACAAGTACCTTTTAAGACAAAGGCCTTTTAAAAGCTAAAGCAAAGGTTTATATGACTTGCTACCTAGTTTCCTATTGGTTTACCACATAAAACATTTGTAGTTAATGACTTAACTATTTTGTCTACCTAAATACAAATCTGCCCGTTATTTTCAAGTCAGAAGATTCAGATAGTTCCTTGTCCTAAAACCTAATGTATAAATGTAGCAAAAATCCAGTAAAAATCATTATTTGAAGCAAAAGGGATCGTTTCCAACTCACTCAAATTACTACCCCCTATGAAAGCATTCACTAAATTGACCTGCTTTCCCCAGTCAGTTTCACTAAGAAGACTGCATGTCAATAGGCATGTAAGTTTTTGTACTACTGGTTACTAATGGTATCTGCCACACACACAAATGCAACGCCTATGAAGTGGCTGCACACAGGTCCAAGAGCAAGACTTCAGTCTACTTTTTTTTTTTTTCTGCAGGCAAGCTGAAACTTACTTCAACTGCTCCAGCTGGTCCAGCAGGGACACTCTGAAACTCCTTCTCTTTTGCAGCTTCTTGTGTCTTGAGCACAACTTCTTCATGGGCTTTTTCAAAGAATTGGCTTTTTGCACGTTCCTCTAGATCGGCTATTTCTTCAAACTCAATCCAATCCTACGGAAAAGTTTTCATTCATACTCAGACACTTACAAGTAGCCAGAAGTATTTAAAACAAATGTAAGTGAAAGAAAAGAAAAATGACATGCCTGAACTACCTTATTTAGAACATAGTACTTCATTAAAACTGAAATGCTTCTCACAAGCAGCAGAGTGCATGTTTTCTGACAATGCTACACTACTCAGAAAACCTTTTCTATTTCTATTCCATTATCAGTGCAACCACAGCAGTACCAACAGCTTCCAGCTGCTTATTGTTCATCATATAATTGCCTTTTGTGTTCTGACAGGCATTTATAAAAACTGCTTGAAATATCAAATACAACATTGTTTACCATAGGAAAAATCCTGTGAGAATGCCATTTCAACTACAGTCCTAAAGTACATACATAAAATATAACACTGAATCCAGCCTTTAATGTACCAAGACACATGCTGCATTACTTACAGTTAAACTGTAGTACCACCTTCTGTGTGTAATTTTTCTGCTAACGTCTTTCTCAGTGCGGTTCTGGCGATAATGCCAATCTAAGTGATCGGCATAAACATCTGTCTGTGAAGTAGTAAATCTCATTCCACACGAGTAACACTGAATTCCAGTGTATAGTCGGTTAATAACACTATCATAACGCCTACAAAAAGGGGAAAAAAGTCTTAACATCTCTTTGAACAGAATCAGGTAGGAAGTTATCAGGAAGTTGATTTGTAGGACTGCAGAAGCAGAACAAAAGCATGAATCCACTATAAGGTTAAGGCATGCAACATAGTTAATTATTCCTGGTTTTCATAACAGTCAGTTGAAAACATCTGAATAAGTAATAGGTTCATGCGAACTATTCCTAAGAAACATGCTATTACCAGTAGTGTCATGCCTACTAACTTAATCACCTAATAGTGCATAAAATGGTAACACTGGCATTTGGCTCAGCTTTGCCAACTAAGCAAAGGTAGCAAACTTAGTAGTAACAAAGTAACACTGACTTCATTTCATGTCACAGCCTTGCTGCTAAATGACAATATCCGAATTTGTATAAAGTTTTCTGATGTTACTTTTCCCTCTTTTTCCTTCCTGAAGTTCTCCAAGACTAACAACAATAACAATCAACAACTGCACATTTTTAGTCATGAAGTGACAACTAAAAATTGCAGGTCCTTAGTCAGAAAGTGGCATAACATCTTTTAAAAGCTCTCGGCTGTCTTGGATTCCACTATCTAGATACTTCCATGCCATTATTCTTACTGCAGTGTAAGCTCATGCTACTATACGCACTGTCTGAGTTCTTCAACTGTAAAGTTTGTGAGGTCTGGGACATCTTGATCACTCTGGTCATCATCCTCCTCTTCAGCAGCTGGCTGGGCTGATGTTTCGTTCACTTCTAGAAAGAAGAAAGGCAAGTTCATCAACATTTCAATACATAATCAGAAAGAAGTAAGGTGCTGATTAACCTGATTTTTGTTTTATTCAAATAATAAATACGATGTGAGTATTCTAAGTTGGAAGTGCATAATAATAGCTGAGTTAATCTCATATTGTAACATTATTAAAAAACACAATACAGTACACTACTCGTCATTTCAATTTAGGGAAACGGTATTTCAGCTCAGCTTTCAACATTAAATTTCAATATTCAGATGAAAGTATTTCAGAAATTGACAAGAATCTGATTATAATCAAAAACAGGTTACTGAGGCAGGGCACCAAAACCACACTTGGCTGCTCTAAACAGCTTAAGCATACACATTCAGTAAGATACATTTTAGAAAGTTAGCAATTCATTTTCACGTGCACCAAATCCTTTCCCACAGGCACAGTTCAGTTCAAAAAATAAAAAAAAAGAGGATGCAAGAACTCACAGAAGTTCTCACCCTTAGCTTTACAATTCAGCTATGTGTAACAGAAGTAGTTAGAATGTGATGGATCTACTTACGTGCTGAAGTGGAATCAGTTTTTGACAGTTTGAGAATTCCTGTTGACAACAGTTTAGCAAACAATTCATTGACATCAAGCTGTCCAAGGTGGTTATCAGGATATGAATGTGGAAGGCCTCCTATAGAAAAACAATATTCCAGGAGACCAAACGTTAACATCAAGAATTTACTTCAACTTCTATCATCAGACAGTACACTTTTCGTTCTGCCTGCTGTTACTTTTTTAATTTCAAACTATTTGTCCACTGTTTGCTTCATATCTTTTTTTTGACTTCCTTTTAAACAGCTTCCTTTATAATGTTAAGTTTTTTGAAGTGTTCTCTACGCTCTCAGCCTTGTAAAGAGATTTCTACTGGATACTGCTTGTTGAAACACAGTATTTTCTCATTTTATCCTTAAACGTTCCACCAGGACCAATGCACTTCAATCATTTATGACTTATTGCAAGATTTTTACTAACCAATTCACACACACTGAATGTTTACACAACCTGACAAATGCAAGCCAGACCTACACACTGGTATCTTTCTGCCACCAGAAAAGCAGACTAAAATTTTGCTTCGTTTAAGCACAACTACATACCAAAGCCATGTGGTTACTGAAAAACTAATGAAAGCCTTCACTGTTTGAGGGAAACCCATAACGAGATTACTCCAGAAACAACATCTACTGCCACCTCACTGGGGTTTCCTTTATAGTCCGCACAGACCTAGTACACCACCACAATACAGAAAGCTATTTTTTTGTGTCCACTAGCAAACAAACAGTCCAAAAGAAACAAAAGGAAGTTAAATTATTTGGTACCTGCAGGGTTCTGAACAAAGCTTCCAGGATTTGGTAAATACTGTTGACCTTGGCCATAAGGTCCTGGCTGAGCAGCCATGAGCGAAACCTGTAAAAGTAAACATTTAAGCACTCTTTGCATTGTATTTATTTTTACTTAAGGATAATTTCTACAAATTTCTCGATAACGTTATACATATTAAAATCCTCCCATTAGTGAACTGTGTCAATTAGGTATTGAAGGGTCCACAAATGGCTAAGTAGCCTTTCTGTTGTTTTCATTTCCCATCAGAAAAAAAATACATCAAAAAGCATTATTCATTTTGCGTAACATTTAAATGGGAGAAGAAAAATCTTTTTTTTCTTTCTGCTTATCCAGCCTTTAAACAGGTTTTCCAAGCGCAATAATTCAAGCTGATCCTTTTCACCAAAACAGAGCTCATCAGAAAGTGAAACTAGTAAACATCCATCAACAGAGGTCACTATTATTTTTTCTATAATTGAAACAGTATCCACTGTATGAAATGCATTTTGAAGGTTGCAGCAACCCAGCTGCAGCAAACTACATACATACAAATAACTTTAGAGTGGGATTGTAATTTTTTTTCCCCCCTCAAATTGCTTTCTGGATTTACTAAAAAAGGTTTACATTGATTAAAATTTGATCCTGTTTGAGGTTAGCAGGACACATGACCTGCTTTTGTTCAATCAGTTAACTCTCCGTGTTCAGTTACACCCCAAATGAAAAATGCCCTCTAAAATCTGCAGTCTACAGGAAGAAATGTTATCGTTTTGATTGATGTATATAGTTATTTTCTCCTTTTGACGAAAGCATTTCCAACTGGCAGCAGCAAAGACAACTAAATTCAAATCATGTTGATGCCAAGACCATTTTTCAAAAACTGTATTTCAACAATGTCTGCATCGTTCTCAGTTGCCCCAAATTATGGGTGTCTGTTACTACTGCCTTGTTACCTATACTAACATCTCCAAAAAGACAATAGGATTATTTTTTGTCTGTTATAATCCTACACCTCTTTAGAAAAATTAATCATTTATATTCACTTGTATCATCAGTCATGATTGAGCTCACTTCGTTCAAGTTTAATGGAAATGCCAGACTTCCAATTACCTAGATTTGTTTTCAAATTTAAAATGCTAATTTCAGTTATACTCTCACCTACAAAATTATTAAATCTGTTAATTTCTTAAAAAAAAAATCTTAAAATAACAGTGCATGCCATTCTTGAATCATCTAGATACTACGTAGTAAGGATGACATTTTCAGTCTGAATTTGTCTCCCAGTGTGCCAGCTCTTCAAAAAAAATCCTGTTTGTAGAGAAACAAAAACTGCTAATTGTCTACACAAAAGTACTTCTGCAAGCAAACTATTTACCACAATAATTCTTACCTGATTACTTCCCACTGCCATACTATTGAAGCTTCCATATTGAGGACCCTGAAGATTTTTTTCATCAAAATAATGTCCAGATGCTCTCAATGCAAAATTCTGTGCTCCTGGGCCAGCTGGCCCATTGAAATTTGGTCCTGGCGAACCATCAAATATGTCAGGCCTCTGGAACTGCATCCCATGAGATGGTCCATTGTAGCCCTGGCTGGGATGATCAACGAACGGACCACCTTGTCCGTATGGCGACATTTCTAATCTTGAGGCAGGATGGTTAGCTACATTTTCGAACCGTGCACCTTGAAGGCCAAGGGGCAGGTCAAACCTTGAGGCTGGCTGGTGAGGACCATCAAATCTTTGAGGTATGGCTGTATCAAATCGTGGCTGTCCCTGCTGGCCAGGTGCCCTTTCAAATCTTGGGCCAGGCTGTCCGTGAATTCCATCAAATCTTTGCAAAAGAGACAGCTGTCCATGCTGACCATCAAATCCTGCATGACAGCCATCGAATCTTGGACCCGTCCGTCCCAGATGACCATCAAATCTAAGTCCACCAGCTCCCTGGTGTACTGGTCCGTCAATCAACCTAGGACCTACACCTGGTGGTCCATGTGGCCCCTCAAATCTGAGCCCACCTCCTGATGGTCCATGTGGCCCCATAGGTTGCCCATGTGGCCCCTCAAATCTGTGGCCACCTCCAGGTTGACCATGGGGCCCCAATGGCTGTAAATGTGGCCCCTCAAACCTGAGACCACCCCCTGGTTGACCATGAGGCCCCAAGGGCTGACCATGGGGTCCCTCAAACCTGAGACCACCCCCTGGTTGACCTCGAGGCCCCAGAGGTTGACCATGAGGCCCCTCAAACCTGAGACCACCCGAAGGTTGACCACGAGGTCCATCAAACCTGAGACCAACTCCAGGTCCTTCAAATCTAGGACCACCTACAGGCTGGCCTGCAGGCCCCTCAAAGCGCAACGGCCCAAGAGGTCCCTCAAACCTCAGTGGGCCTCCTCCTCCAACCTGTCCAGGGGGTCCTTCAAATCTGAGAGGCCCTGCCAGCTGCCCTGGTGGCCCCTCAAATCTTACAGCTCCTGCTCCACCTGCCCCCGCCAGTGGTCCATCAAACGGTGATGCACCTGCTCCAACCAATGGCCCCTCAAATCTCAGAGCAGCCTGTCCAGGAGGCCCATCAATTCGAGAATTTGAACCAGCAGCAGGACTGTCAACAAAAGGACTTCCTGGTCCATCTACCCCAACCCTTGCAGCAGGTTGTCTAGGTGAGCCATCAAATAGAGGTCTGTCTTCCATTAGGGCACTTATTCTCTGCTTGGCTTCAATGCCTCCAAATCTTGATCCTGGACTTTCTGGAAATGGTGCTTTCTCCAGGTCCTCATACCTAGCTCTTTTGAAACGCTCACTGAATGGCGATCTTGGTTCCTCTCGAACACCTGAAAAAAAAAAATAAAAGCAACATATAACCACCCACCAAAACACTGCAATTATTTAACATCTGTAAAAGAAGGCAAAAAAAAAATGTACCAGCTTGCCCGAGAAGCTGTCTTTCTTCACGATTATCAAATCTGCAGACTGCATCACCATCTATTTTCTGGAACTCCGGTGTGCCTTTCCCCTGTTGTCTGAGAGCATCTCTAAATTCCTCTGATTCTCCCCAACTGTCATACGGATCGAAGGTTTTAGAACCTCTTGCTCCTTTGGCAGCATTCTGTTCCTCAAGTCTTCGTCGACTCTCAAGCGGTGAAAGGTTATCAGGAAAAGGTCTGTTAGTGCCACTTACAGGAGAATGCCTCCTAGATCTTTCTCCAAATGGCTCTTTTCTGTCAAACTGTACTCCACGTTTTGCTTTTGCTTGCTCACATTCTATTCCAGAAAGCAACGCATCGGGTAAATGATAATCCAAAATATCATCAGGATCCAACAGATCAAGCCTTGATAATGAATGCTGAACTTGGGTTCTTTTTAATTTAGCTTTGTGTTCGTAGTATGTTAATTCTGCATCAGACAGAAGAGGTTTCTTTTTCAAAACACATTTCTCCTCTGTAGGGCTATCCCACACATTACATCTGTGCTTTCCTTCCTGGTACTGGAACAGCTGTCGAATCTGATGAGCTACCATAAGGAATTCATCTTGAGTTATTTCACCAGATGCTAAGCGATCATTGGCCTGTAACATAAAAAGTTTAGATTTCTAAAAAGAAAAGAAAAGCACAACTACATCCAGGACTCTTCCATGAAGACAAGCTGATCAATATTACCTTTTTAAGTAACTCTCTCTTGCTTGCAGATGTCAATTCTTTAGGAATTTGTAAGTTGGCATCCACACTTAGCCTGTGCTGCTGCTTCGGTGCTCGGGGTGATAAAATTCCTTTAGCAGCAGTCCAGTTTTCCCGGTGTCTTTGGTGAGGAGATTTACCAAGTGCTTGGTGCTCTTCACTCTGCTGCGAGCTGAGAACAGAACATATTTAAAATATAAATTATTTTTTTATTCAGGACATGCCTGTTACATCCCTATTAGAAGGGATCACGGCAAAACATCACAATCATCTTAGAATCTAAGTAGGCATAATTTCTCTATGTAACTACAAATAAGGTAACTACAAACTTCATTGACAATTTTTGACAATCCGAACATTTCCTCATAGAATCTGACTACACTGAAGTCAGCAGTAGAATTTCCGCTGACTTCAGACATAACCTGTTTAAAAGATGGTAACTTACTTTTTATTTTCTTCCCAACCAGATTTCCACCTCTTGCCTGCTTTGGATCCCTGCCAGTTTTCTGCATTCTCCTTTGGATCAGGAGTAGCTTTTGTAGAATGCTGACTTGCTGTTTCTTGAGGCCTGTCTTCTTGGGCTTTTTTCACTCTCCGTGGATCTCGCACCTCTTGTTTCACATTCCGCTTATTAGAATTTCTTTCATCTCTTGCTGCCTGTGTGGCTTCTTCAACATGAGACTGTTTAGGACCTATCTGACGTATCTTTCCAATTTTAGGAGTTGATGTAGTGGGAGATAAGCTTCTAAGTCTTCTTTTGGGAGATCTCCTCTCTCTTCTTTTTGGAGAATGTGTAGATGGTGACCGTGACTTAGGAGAGCGTGATCGTGACCGTTTTCTGTTACTTGATCTCCCTTGTTTTCCACCCTGTTTTTCTGTGTCTTCTGTAGGCGTGTCTTGTTTCTGAACAACACCATTAATTACTTTATTTCTGCTGCCTACTGGTCTATGTTCACACGTCTTATGTTCCTCTTTTTCTTTTTTGTCTACATTTCTCCTCTTGTCTTTCACCTCATCCTCCTTGCCCTCTGGCTTTTCTTGAAGGTGTCTTTTCAGTCTTGGATCCCGTTTACTCATTTCAGATACTTTTGTGCTTTCACTTTCCTGGTTTTTAGTATCTTTAGTATTGGGTAACTTGTTTTTCAAAGGAGATGGCGATTTAGATTTTGCTTCTGTCTGATCAAGCTCTTTCTTCTGTATTTTTTCACCTGCTTTCAGTTTCTCTTGCTTTGTGGAGTTTTGTTTTTCAGCCTGTGATGTTTTGCTTGCCTTGGTATCAGACTGACTGGTTGTGTTTGGTGGAAATTCTTTCCTATGAGATTGATCTTTAGCATGAGAAGAATGTTGAGCCATCCTATTAAGTCGAGGATCCCTGTTTACTATTTTGGTATCATGAAGTGGAGGACTTGGGGATGGTTTGATTTTTTCAGATTGCACAGAAGTCTGATGAGGTGGCTTAACTGTCATATGAGGTGTCTGAGACACATGTGGCTTGGAAGGTGCTGGAACTGAAGCTACAGTAGATGATCCTTGCTGAACACTAAGAGAAACAGCCTGAAATAGGGGAGAAAAAAAAAAAACAGCATTAACCTACATGATACAACTCCTACCCACAGATACTCATGTTCTGAATTGAAAACAAAACTGTAAGAGCAAACACTTGTAAGGTAGTTGTATAAGATTCAGACATTTAACTGAAAATGACCAATTAATTGCTAATCACAGGCATTAAAATAATGCAGTACCTTCACAAAAGATCAAGTTATAACACAAAATCAATGCAACATCAATGCTGCAAAATACATAACCTAAGCCCATGTTCTCATTACAGCATTAGTTTTTCTATATACTCAACATATTCATGACAACTAAACTGACAAATATCTGATTTTTTCGCCCTGCACTTCTAAGATGTTTTTCTATCATCAACAGTCAAAACAGGAAAACTTTCTATTACGAATGTAAAACAATACAACTTCACCACCACCTTCAGATGTTGGCATTAAACCAACCTGACCCAGTGAGGAAACTGCCTTTGTATTGCTAACAAGCAGGATTCCTTTTTCTATAAAGAAATGCTACTCTTTTTCAAAGCAAATATATTTGAAAAAGCCTGTCTTGTGGTGAACCACAAGAAGAGGTGCAAAACTAGGATCATAAGCACACGTTACATTGGAGAGAAGTTAGTAACAACACACAAAAGCTTCTTTTAAACCTCTTTTGAGTGCAATTCTTACAATTTGTACTGGTCTAGAGCACCAGAACAACTTGCATTGTCCTAGTCCTAAAAGACCTACACTTCTCTAACATAACTTACTGCAGTTACCTGTATAGCTAAAGTACTATCTGAAAGCGAGACCCAACTATGGACCTTTCACCAACTACTCTACTCACCAACTGTGCTTTAGTCTGTTCCAGCTCCAGCTCTAATTTTTTCTGCTGAAGTTCTAACAACTGTTTTTGCTTTGCAAGCAATTGCTGCCTTATCAGTTGCTCCTGTGTCAAATTCTTTTGTATTTCAGGAACAGCTGGAGGAGTAGAGGCACCAGAAGTGACAGCAGAGGTAGGTGAAGTAGATTCCTCTGGCTAAAAACAAACGTAAGAAAAAAGTTACACATAAAATCTTAATGGAATCAGCTAACTGTCTCCTCTGTTATCATGACCCAACACTAGGACTCTGTGTAACAGTTACAAATTGCATTTCTAATGCAAAATATAAAACATTTTAAAACTTTTGCTCCACTAGAAGTTGCCCAATGTGACAGGTTTAATATGCTATTTAATATATCAATGTTCAGAAATCTAGAATTCAGTTTTGAAATACAAAAACCAAGCCCATCAAATAGTCTTAGTTTGGAAATTGCTCTTACCTGTCTACAAAGATCAGATGTTTCATTCTTAATATACTAAATTGTCAAAAAACAGCATACAAACAATGAAAACTACATATATTACCATCTGTTCATACAGTAGGAATAGAAACTTACCGATTTATTTAAAAACTTAGGATTCACATGGATGCTAGAAGTATTCACATTTGGGGGCAGAGGTTTAATTGGCCAAGCAGGATCTAATGAGTTGACTCTGACATCAAGGGCATATAGTTTCTTCAAAGGAAAAATATCATCCCATGTGGAGCGTAATTTAAATAAACTTTTCCTAGTATTTTCATCCACCTAAAACAATAAAACAATTCTATGGCTTGTTGAGTTAAAAACAACTTCTAAAACTTTTCTGTAGAACTTAAGGCTTCACTTGTTTAATATTCTTAATAATGTTATCATTTTAACACCATGAACTTTCTATACAGAACTTATAAGCAAAGCAGACTTTTACATCTACACCAACAGAATCAGTAACAGAAACTCATATGTCGAATTGTCATTTCAAGGCCATTTGAAGGTTTTATTGCGTATTACCATTCTCTGAGAATTTTCTTTCAACTTTTCCATTACCAAAATTCTCACTTTACTTGGCCAATTTCTGTGAAAAAGAAAATACAGTAACAAAAATATCGAAAGGCAGCCGCCTCTGAGATGACACATTATTCAAGTGTTTGTGCTGAATGGCATAGAGCAACGACAAACAAGTCAGAGAACAATGAATTTTCTGAACAGAAAAGGAGTTTTGTTCAGCTGTTTAATCACTGAAGGTTTTTTTCTTAACAAATCCAACAAAGGGTATATTAGCTAAAAATGAGTTCAACTACGTTTCAGGTTTAATTTTGCAGTTGAACTATCTGTGAGCTACAAATCAAGCGTATTTGCAGAACTGCCTCCCATTTTCTCTCTCGTCACAATTAGATTGAATCATCTCATGACAGGTAAGTCAGAAATTTACATTAAAGCAAAATTCCATTCATCTCGTAACTCTAGTTAACTTAAATAAATTCAAAACATTTGAGGACAAAAGCTGTGCTACTGTGAATATTCTAATTAAATCATTAAGTATTGACCCTGTAGGCCCTTTTTTGCTGCAGTTTTATGTTAAGATGTTACAGCAAGACATACTGTCCAGATGTTCAGAAAGTTCAGAGGCTCTTTGAATAGGGAGGGTGGCAAGAACTTCAACAAAAATAATTCATACTTAGCTACTGGGGAGAGGGAGGATGCATCTATACAATTTTCAATGAGTGGGTACAAAGTTGACCATGAGAGGTGCTGTAGCAAGTGAGCAAGTTTCTGACTTCGTTACATGTTTAAAGATACCTTAGTGACCATTTACTGATAAAAATTGCTTTTAACAATGTCAGTGACTAGAATTCCATCTTGCAATACCATCAATTAAGTTATCAGAAGTGACTGCCACTTTACACAATACAAATTCAGTAGTTCTATGTAGCTTAGTAGACAGTTACACTACCAAACTCTAGAAAATCAGTTATTATCCAGAGCTTCAGCTGCAAGAAGTTTAAATGCAGCTCAGTGAAGAACACAATCTAATACTGGAAAAAACAAGTGAATATCTACCTATCTACTCTACACACAGGAGTTTAAATTTTCTGTGGTCATTATTACAATCTGTTCCTTATTTAGCCATGCATTATACATGTGAAAACCGTACAGAAAACATACTAGGATCACAGATCCTCACTGGTATGTCAAGATAAATATGCAAAGCTCCACTCATCTCATTCATATGAGACACTACTTTCTCAGAGCATACAGGATACCACAGAATTAACCCGTCATTTCAGATCCAACATAAAGCCGTTCAAGTCCAATCTTTCAAAAAATGGACTTGGATTTGCCTTTCTCACTGAAGAATAAGCACCATTACTTTTCTGTGGTTAAAAACTGAGAGAAGAAAAATGTGGCAGTTTGAATGAAATTAAAATGTATTTGTAATGTAACAGCAATACACTCTTATGACCTTCTCCCCCACATATATATAATTAAATCACAGACCACCAAGAAAGTATCAGGTGTTAGTGATATTCTTCATAGTTTAAGCACTCATTTTGTACATCAAAAATTATGTGGATTTCTGAGAAATCTCTATGAAACTGATTCTCAGTATACTCCTGACATAAAGGCTATTTGCTATCTTTAAAAAAATCAACAATTCATAATTAAATGCTCTGTACATTACAAAAACTCCATCCAGTTAACAGTAACCAAAAAAAAATTAGTAAAATCTTGCCTGGATAGAAAAATTACAGAAGTTTAGGAACCAAATTAAGACTTTGTATTTTTTGGCTAACTTAACTAATATGCTTGACAACAACAGGAATACCCATCCACATTTTAGATACATACTGAGATTTATAAAAACCCATTAATTCTTAGGGTTTACCACCCAAGAAAACCCAAAACTGAAAGCATGTATTTATTTTACCAGGAACAATTTTGCTTAGAATACAGAACTTTTCTGAAAGTGTATATACCTTTTCAAATACACAAATAAATGTTGCAACTAGGTTTTTAGTAAATGCAGTAAGATATTCTCTTCCCACATTCTTGACAATGGAATCCATAAGATACATAACAGGGAGCTTCTCTGACGCAGGAGCCTGGAGTAATAAGAAGAAACTGAGAAGTTTAGTACAACAAAACATACTTTAAGCTATTTAAATAAAGGGATTACCAATCCCAGAAATACAGACCTCTCATTTTGGTTGCCACTATAAACACCAAGGAATTTGCTTGGGACTTTTTGTTTATACAAAAACTTTTGGAAAATCAATACTCAGTTCAAAGTACAATGTAGTGGGTCTATCACAGAAAAAAAAAAAAACGAACACCTTAGGTTATTCTGTTTGTGTCTCAAAGCTTTGGGAAAAAAAAGGAAAAAAGAAAAAAGAAGCCCAGAAGACAGTATTACTGCTAGTGTACCGAGTGTAACCTTTCAAAACCCACTTGAGAAAGTAATTTTAAGTTAGCAGGAAGCCATCGTTAGCACTTCAAGGAATTTCTAAAAATCGTTTATAATTCGGACCTCCTGAATGCTTGCTTTTCGGGATTTCACAGAACACAAACCAGACTTCTTGCCAACAGCCCAAATTAGTGAACTTCTGCAGCCGTAGATTATATGATGAGTATCACAGTCTTTTTATGTACTACACGCAGAATAGGTCACAACTACTGCATTGTAATCCAAACGAACGGAGCAAGGAGTCCCATTTTCTCTTGGCACTTGTCGATAGTGACAGTCAGGTTTTCAGTTAGATGTGCAGTTAGAACAAAGTCCTAAATCCAGACAAAACTCATGTATCGAGTCGACCCGGCAAAGACACAGAGAAGCTCAGGAACCACAATCACGATTTTCACAGATGGGAGTCTTCATATTCTGGACACATCTTTGCTACAAGAGGCAGCTTGGTTTGTTTTTTGTTTCTTTGTTTTTAAATCCACATTCAAAACTTGTAGCAAGTTTGTGTGTTAGAAGTGTGGTGACGCTGGACTGCTACAGCAACTTCTAATGTACACCAAGCACTACTGGCCCAAATCAAGGTGTTTTCAATGCCCACCATGGGCATTCACAAGCAGAAGGCACAGCAAAGTTCCAGAAAGCACCAGCAAGTACACAGACTTGTTGAAGAGGACAACGTGAAAGACAACACCACAAGCTGTGTGTTGACCGCAATCCCCTTAGAGTAGCATCCACTCATAACTTTTAAGTCCCATTCACCATCTGGTAAACTCAGGATAAAACCAGAATAACTTCACCACTCATTTTAAACAGGACAGGCTACCCTGTTAACGCCTTACTTCACAGCCCCATTGTCCAGACAAGTGTGAAATGTGTGTTAATTTACCATGGCCTGAAATTTAACATTGGAAAGGTCGGTTTCTTGTTAATTGGAGGCCAGGGGTGGGGGGGAAGATCACTGCCTCTGAGCATACTGAAAAACGAAATAGGCAGGTGATGCATTTTGTAAGTGGCAAGACAGAAAAGTGCAGTCGAACTACCTACAACTAACTGTGGTATATTAAAATATTTTACACCACTTGTATTACCTGAGAGCTGAGCATACTGACTTAATCCTGAGCCGTAAACAAGATAATATGCAAGTGGTTAGAATAAGGGCAACCCTCTAGCCTCAACACTCCAACCCTGGATGTAAAACTACTTAATATTAAAATGTCAGTGAAATACTAGTTTCTTCTTTAATGCAGCCTACACAATGGCACATTAAAACACTAAGTTCTGAGTGCCTTCCTTTATTAAAAAAATGACAGTGCACAGTTTCTAACTTTCAAAGTCAGCTTTTAGGGAAACAAAAGAGCTGTCTCAGCAGCACCAATGTTCAAGAGCTACTGGCATAGTACACTCACTATATTCGTCCATTTCACCAGCGCATGGAGGTAGCTCACTACCCTCAACTAAGTTTGAGGTTTGAGACGCTGGGGCATCCATTTACTAGCAAAGGCACTGTAGCAAGTTTAACTGTTACTTTCATTACCAATTCTTTAAAAGCAAACATACAGGGATAAGGAAGCCTACTTCAGAACATGACACAGAATCACAAGTTTAGCAGCATATCCTGCTTCAAAGATAAGCTACTCAGGTGTTACATTTTAAGAACCAGGACTTAAATATGCTTGGAACATTTAAGCCTTCACTTCTGGAAATGTTTATTATGTCAAGCTACCTAGCACACATTCCAATAACCACACAAGGGAGTCCCAGATTTGAATGTATTTTGTTTTCAGGCGATCTACACAGCATCCCCTAGCAAGAAAGAGACCCACATGACGCTAACCAAAAGGCAGGGAGGCTCCACATAACCACCAGAACACAGAATAATGCTAACTCTGTGTTTCTCAGCTTAATATTAAAAACTTCATCACATAATTCCCACTGCTCTTTCAAAAAATGCATGAAAGCTATTGTTGGAAATGTGTGGCTTTTTTTTTTTTTTTTATTAGTTTCCTCAAAAGTTTCAACCTTAAAAAAATCATATCTGGTATTTGAACCCCGAGTCACAAACTTGTGAAAAAAATGTTTAAAAAATAACCTTGTATACAAAATGGGTCTTAGAAACAAATTCTGCACTATACAATGGTAAATAAAAAGACAAATACATATTTCACACTTTTTATTTACAAATTTTATAATACCAGTCACACATTTCAGAACCATTTATTAAACTGTAAAGCAGACCACTCAAGTTTTACACTAAACAAACTGTCTCCAGGCAACACTTTTTAAAAGTGGCTTAGTAAAGGAGATCACTTTCCCAAAAACAACTAAGAACTTGCCTTGAATAAACCACAGTCACAAACAGTAAACTAGGCAAAACTAACCATTGATACAGGATTTAAGACATCTTTAAAAACACACTTCAGGGCAGGCTCTAAAACACCCAGAAATGAAGAAATTTGACAGCATTGATATTATCACAAATTACGTTATATACATCCACTGCCCTTTAGGAGATATAATGGTGAGATCTATTAGAGTGAGGTCACCTCCCCAAGGAATGGCAAAACTTGGCCACTGGCAGTATTTAAAACTAGACTGGAAGAGGTCTGTGGAACACTAAAGAGCCATCCTGCATTGATAGAAAGATAGATTAAATAACTTAGGAGATCCTTCCCTCCCCATCATTAGGTAGTACAATTCTCACCATTATAAACCATGATTTAAAGCCAAAAGGAAAAAAGCCTATGAACACCTGGTATCAGAGGGAGCAAGGGAAACAACGGGGGAGGGGTGACTGGCAGGAATCGGGGCAGACTGCAAGAAGAACGCTTTTATAAAAAGCTCCTGGTAAAAAGGTGCGGCAAACCCCCATGTGCTGTGGCTGACTGATGTCAGCAACTGCCTGGGTTGGGCTCAGAGGGAGCCTCCTCTTTCCCTTCTTTTTATATCATGTGCCTTTCAGACGCCATGTTAGGATCCTACAGGCTGCTGCAGTTTCTAGAGTCAGAGAATTACTTCTTCCCCATCCTCAACCGATAAACTTCTCTAGCCAAGATGAATCTGATCCACACACAACACTAGCTTTTACTCAGGGCACAGATCACCTGAAATCCAAACAGGTTATCCCAAGCCCACATAATTTTCTCTAAGCAGGCAGAGCAAAACAACCCCGATCACCACCACACACACTTCTCTACCCGGAGCAGATGATCACCTTTCACCCACAAACTTTTCTGACAGATAAGTGTCATTTCCCCCCGACCCCCCACTAATATCCCATAGGAACCACAGTGGGAAAGTAACCTTATCTTCTGAACTATAATATACTTAAATGTATTTTATACTTAAAATGATGCTTTAAGTGATACTTAATCGTTAAATTAAGTCCTCCTAAAGTGGACAACTCCCGTGCTACAAGCTCCATCTTATTTCCGTTCCTTCGAACTACCCAGAAAATAAAAAACTCCACGATATCTCCCGGCCAGGCCCTCCCTACTGATCGCGGTACTCATCTAAGGGTAGAAAATCGCTTAAATGCAACGTTTTGGGACTACAATACCAGCTTCGAGACACTCAATACTGGCTCCGGGGAAGGGGGAAAACCCAGCGAGGAGGGCGAGGTGCTGCTGCCCAGTCACTGCCGGGCCGCCACGTTGTGCTGCCTTTTTTTTCCCCCCGCGCGACCCCACACCCCCCCCCCATTTTTTTTTTTTTTTTTCCCCCCCCCCCCCCCCCCCCCCCCCAGCGGCTTTTGGTGGGGGCGAGTCCCAAACCCTCCCCCCTGCTACCGACACCCCTCTGGGTGCTGGGGGGCCCTTCCCCTCCCTCGAGTCCCCTGCTCCCTATGGTTTTTCTTTTTCTTTGGGGTGGGGGGGGGGGGGATGGGGGAGAGGTTGGGGGAGGGAAAGCAGCAGCCTTATTAAAGCCCCGCGGTGGTTAGGACGAGCTCCCGTGCTCTCTGACCCCACCTGAGCCCCGCTCCCTCCGCCCCTGCTCCCCCGGCAGCGACCCCAAGCTCCTGACCCTCTACCCCGTAAGAAAAAAAAAAAAAAAACAACCTCCATGCTCCCTGTTTTCAGAGAAAGCCGTGCCCTCTCTGCTCAACCCTAGCTAGCCCACCCCTTCCCCTGTTCGCCTGCGAGCCCCCGGCCCAACCGCCACCACCAGCCTTCCTCAGCTCCTCCTTCCCCCCCCCCCCCCGCCCTAATTCCCCTCCTTCAGGCCCTCATCTCCCCGCTTTCCGCCTCCTCTGGGTCAGCTTCACCCCTCCACCCCTCCTCGGGCCGTCTCCCCCCAGGCCCTTTTCCTCCTTCCGCCCCCCATCCCCCCCCCCAGAGCCGCCCCTATCCCTCAGCCCCGGGCCGGCTTATCCCCCCAGCAGTATAGGTAGGAGTAGGAGTCGGTGGAATATAAAAACCTTGGCGATTTGCGCCTCGATCAGGGAGACGATGTCCTTGGCGAAGGGCACATTCTCCTCGGCCAGGATGGTCAGCATGTTGATGTGCGGCTTGCTGTTGAACGTCAGGTCCTCCAACGACGACTGGTAATCGCGACACGCATCCTCCCGGGCCTCGCTGCTACCAGCGCTGCCCTCCGGGGCCGACATGTTCCTCCGACCGGGGCGCCCCGACCCCCACCGACCGAGAGCCCCCTCCCCGCGATCTCCCCCCTTTTTCTTTCTTTTTTTTTTTTTTAAGCTGCAACCGCCTCCGCCGCCGAGCGACGCCGCCCCCCCCGCCGCTGCCGCTGGGCTTCCTCTACCGCATCCTTCGGGCCGCGGCTCCCTCCCGCCGCCGGCGCTGCTTGAGGTGCTTGTGCCGGTGCCGTGGGTGCCGCCGCGCCTTCGGCCGGCCGGCCGCCGGCTCAGTCTGGGCGCTCACAAAATGGCGGCGGCTACGGCCCGCGGAGCTCTTCCTCCAACCGTTGCGTCATGTGAAATTGTGCCGAGGGGAAAGGGGCCAACGGCTTGGAAAGCCCCTTTTGTTCCGTCTCCGCCTCCCGATTGGCTGGCGGGCCCCCTGCTCGAGCGGTGATTGGTCCGCCCGGCAGCACGCCCGCCTTCGTCTGTTAGGAACGCCTTTTCTCTTCGCTGATTGGTTGCTGCGCTCAAGGCCCGCGCTCGCCCCTGTAGGGCGGCTCGCGATTGGCCGCGCTTCCCTACCCCTTCGCTCCTCACTCGCTCGGCCTTATCCTCCCGCCTTTCCTTTCCGCCCCGAGCTCCGATTGGGCCCCCGCGCTCAGTCTCGCCTTTTCCTCCCGACCCTCGGTGCTGGTTTGCGCCTCCGGCAAGGCCTCACCCGCGCCGCGCTCCCGGTTGCCATAGCAACGCGGCCTACCCGCCGCCGCCGCCGCCCCTGCGGCCTAGGCCTGAGGGAGAGGCCGCGGCCTGGTGGCCCTTCAGGGCCCCGCTCCGCACCCGACGGGTACCCTAACGGGGACCTCGTGCCGATGGAGCCCGGAGGATTTGTGCAGCCACAGAATTCCCTCATCGTGAGGGAGGCAGTGTCCCCTGCTCTGCCCCCCAGTCTGCCTGCCGTGTGCCTTTTTACCCCTAAAAAACATGGGTTTAGGTCGTTGTCCCAGTCACCCCTAAAAACCAGGGGTTTGGGTCCTTGTGCCAATCACACCTCAAAGCCAGACAGGGTTTAGGTTAGAAATTAGACACTTCTCAGTTCAGTTGTCCCACTCAAAGGGTCAATGAGCAGTGTTTGGGGTGTCCAAACCCCAAGGTTTGGTGGTAATAAAACCTGCTCTTTTGTCATGATATTTGCCCAAAGATGACAGTGCTCAGTTCTTAACACGTTTAAGGTCCAGTTCTTCCTTTTCCCCTCTTCCCGTTACTAACCGTGAGGAGCCGTCAGCAGGGTAAAGGAGGCCATGGGAAAATGCTTTGTTAAAATACACTTGCAAATTAAAGTACACTTGCAAAACGCTCCCATCACAAAATTGTTTTTAAAGGATATCTGCATGTGCAGCAGAGAGAGAGCAAAAACTGAGACCTTGCAAATCTGTGGTAAAAACAGCTGTTTGCCCTTTTATCTCATAAAAATACGTATTTTAGTTTCTACTTCAGCATTTACACCCTTTTCTGAAAAATGAGACCTTCAAAATGGGGAAGAGGGGGCAGGAAACACTTTGGCGTCATAATTGGACGTTCATATTTGTTCCAGTACACCTCGAAATGCTGTGCGTTGCACACACCACTTCTCCTTTGCTGTGTGCCGTCATAAGATCAGAAAATGAAACTCAAGTTTCTGTTTCCGTCCAACTGAAGCTGGGACTTCAAGGCTTTTTCTCGGTGTAAATGTTAGCCAGCTATTTGAAGACACGCTGCCTGTGACAAATATTAATCATGCACTAGGAGTTAAGCCATAACGTAAAGGCAGTTTATTTGGCAAAAACAGTATATAGTGTTCAGCTCCTAGGGGAAAAAATGTGGGGGTGGGGAAATCAAGCTCCTTCCAAAAGTACTATATTTGTAAGTTAGAATGCTCCCTCATACTAATTACTAGAGTAAAACCGATAAAACAAGCAAGACTGCTTTGATGAGGATGTCATGTAGACCAAGGTCACCCTCAAAAGCAGATTTGCTGTTTATAAGTCAGCAACCAACGGAGGCTGGTGTGAGGTGAAGCAGTTATCAGCCCTCCGGAGCACACCCCTGGGATCCCTGAATCCACACACACCCTGCGTGCCCGAGCGCATCCAGTATTTCAGCGTGTTATTAGTTTGCCTTTACTGGTCGTAGTACGCAGCCAGTAGTACCTCTGCAAGGTCTACCAGCTGTTAGCCCGTGAGGCCCCCATGCTAATGAGTTGTGGGAACACTCCATCCTGCAAGAGACTCGTCGAACAGCTCATTAGGAGTGGCACAGAAACCCACGTTGAGTTCATCGTTGGGCTGCCTAATGAAAAGTTGTTTATCGCTACATAAATTGCCATGCCAACAGTAAGGCCAGAGTGTGGATTTATCCTTGCCTGCAAAAGCATGCTTCATTACCTGCATTTTTGAAACCACCTTCTAAAAGCATATCCCACCACAGCATAGCTTGGCTGAAATCATTTAAAAATGCTTCTGGGACAAATACGTTCCACCTCTTCCTATCGCAGTTGGCATAGATGTTGGTTAAAATCTTTCTGTACATTTTATTACATTCCCAAACATCTATAGTTGTGCTTGAAAATGCTTCTTCTTGTGGCTATGTTTGAGCTGAATTTTCCTGGGAAGTTTAATAAAATTCCTTTGAACTGTTTTAGAGCTAGGCAAGTATAGAAAAGTAATAATAATTTAAAAAAAAAAAAAAACTCTAGGCACCTAGAAATATTTTTGCTGCTTTTTTTTTTTTAAAAAAAAAAAAAAAAAAAAAAAAAAAAAAAAAAAAGCAACGTTTTTCACATGTTTAGGAAATAAAAACACAGATATACAAAAGAAAAAAAAAAAGTGTAGATTTTTTAAAGACCGTTTTAATTAGATGTAAATTACCTCACCGTACATACACAGCTGAAGTCCTTTGTTCTCCAGCTGAGATTCACTTAAGGAAGCAGTGTTTCTTTGTGGTTCCTCCCGAAGCGTGAAAAGCTTTACTCTCTCCTCAAGCCTCAGAAGCGGCTCTGCTGTCATGAGCGTTATGCTCTTCAGTACTTCATTCACACAGCAGTCTCGACTGGAAAGTTTGCCAGCACAGCTACAGTGGAAGAGCTCGTAAAGCCTCCTAGACAGGATCAAATTTAGATCACTACAATATATTACTATTTATTGCTTATATCAAAACAGCAATGGATGTTTTTCTTGAAACTACATCTACAGGTTTTTGCCAGTGTTGATTGTTGAATGTTGTTATAATCCTGGTGTTGCCAAGTCAGCAAAACCTTTAAATATAAACCGTGCCTCCAGCCCCTGCCAGTCAGATCACTCCTTGTCCAGGTCACCCAGGACTCATGCAGCTTCTCACACTTTTATTCACGTTTAGAGTTGTACCTTGGTGACCTCTGACCAACTAACCATAAGCTTTTTATAACTGGATTATCTCCTCTTCAGAGCTAAGTGCTCTGGTTACACTGTATGCAGAGTCTAGTTTTGTTTGTAAGGTCAAACTGTAGAAAACGCTGGAAATGCAGACTGGAAAGCACAACAAATTTTTGGCTTGCTCTTATAGTGTCTGGTGGTGGACAGGACTTGATTGGAGATGCATGGTGAAGGAACCGTCTGCTAACGTTTCAGTACACATTAAATTCTGCGTATTGGAATTTTTCTACAGTGGTTTGTATTTCACAGCCTCAAAAATGAAGACAACATGAATATATTCACTATCAGACAAACTGGTATGTTGATAATTAGGAAAAATTCAAATACTGACTGAAAAATATGTTTAGTATGTCTAGACCTGTATGTCTATTCTAACCTGTAGCCAAGCTTTGCAAGCTAGTCCTGACAGCTTGTAATTTGTAACCTTTTAATTGTGATGGGTTTGTTTTCACAGGAGGGCAGGCAGGTTGCAAACAGCAACAAGACAAGATCAAAGGCTAACAATAGGGGAAAAACTGTTGAATCCGCATATCCCTGCCTTTGTTGATCTACACTAAATGAAGAGGCATAAAAACCCAACCTCTGAAACATTTTGGACAATATTATCAAACCCAGTGCCTGGTATGCATACGTAACACCTGGCATTGTGGTGGATAACCACATCTTTCTTTCTGCCAACTCCAGCTAGCTGGGCTACCTGTAAGAGCCTGACCACAGCAGCTTGCAGGGTAAGCAACTGCTTGAGCAGATGCTAAAGACTTTCTGAGTTCTTACAAAGGCTTGTGTAACCTTACGAAACCCTGTGTTGTCACAGCTGGGTTGTTACCAGTACCCATGTTAGTCTGAAATGGCATCTTCTTGGGTCTTCGGAGAATGAAGGACTCAAAACTCAGATACATTTTACTTTGGCACATCTGTGTCATCTGCAGCTACCCGGGCATGTATTTATTACTGTTCTGCACTACCTGTGACTGCCTGGGTGACATTTTGCTGGGTGAGGTTCTGGGTTGCTACAGAAACTGTCTCTACAGATCTATTCAATCAAGCAAGGCTCTAGTGACAAGACTCGTGCTTTCAGCAGGAACATAAATAATTCACATTTGTGCTGGCCTGCTCTCCTTGCCTTCCCTGCAAGCAGACTAATGGCTCCAAGGAAAGCAGCTGTGATTAGCTGGAACACAGAGCTCAGAATTAAAGGTGGATTTACTGAAATATATTTTCAAATTGTTTTGACTCAGAGCCTATTTTTTTGTTTTTAGGAGAGGAGCAAGATGATCAACAGTTTTTCTGAAAGATAACAGGAGAAGCTCTTCTTTTAACCAGAACTGTCCCTATCACGTCACATCACATGCTTCCAGTTACCCTTTGCTGCAGTGCCACAGCCAAGGAGGCAGCTGGTTTCCTGACTGATAAAGCACAGTCACGTGCAGATGATCAGTCCGGTATTTCATCCATCCCCCTCTCAGCTCAGCTTCTGCTCTTCTGATCTGGGAGTTCAGCTCTTCCTCCCGCAGCAACAACCTCCACTTCTACAGCTGGTTTCAATGAATTTGGGATAGATGCCAGTGAGCATGGGAGAGTCTGCAGCAGTGTTTGGGCAATCCAAATTCTCATCCACCTTTTGCAATTCAATCACCTGAGAACCTTGTGAGTAAAATTCATGTAGTGAAATAGTATTTAGGTTGTATTTGTGTTTAATGTGACTGCAGCTAGCTTGGCCTCTGCTAAAACCATGGACCAACCTTTCTGTTATGTTTCAGTGTGGTCTGATAACAATCACTCTCTATGGTATGTAATATGTAACCTCTCTAAAAAAGAAAAAATCCCTTAGCTGTTAGATATCCTTTGTCATCTTTTGTAGTCAGCTGCATCTGCTGGAGGTTGTGGGTGCTGGGGGCTGCCACCCAAATGTGCAGCCCCTCCTGCCTTCCCCTTCCTGATCACACCTGCGTCTGACTGTGGGATTATCTGTATTTTTTTGGCATTTCTGTGCATTGCATCAGCTTCCTAAATGTTGTAAAGTTTTGTTTGTTTGTTTGTTTGTTTGTTTTGGGGGGGAATGTATCTGCTTTTCCTAGGTCCCCTTTGCAAAATATTTTTAACCTACTGACTCTGTGAAGCAAACCATACAGAGCTTGAAACACTCTGGATTTCTCTTTCTGGTCTCCCCTCCAAACATCAGCAGCCTATGGATCCACCTCAGTGTAAAGACCCGTTCCAGCCACTGGGATCAATGCGTGTGCTATTTCTGGCACCAAAAGCAGTGGCAGGGGATGAGGAATGATGGATGCTTGCAGTGATCCATTTTATTTTCTGGATTCTTTGGGAAAAAACAACTGCCTACGCATCTCCTTCTCATCCCCTAGAAGTGCCACTGATCATTCATTCCTGAGTGTCTGAGTTTAAACTGATCCCTACTGAGTTTCATTCTACAAAGCATTGCTCCAAGTGTTGAGAGTATAGTGAATTCAAACCATCCTCCACGATACTCACAGTCTTTGCGGTTTTGCACTATCAGCAATTTTCATACATGCATTTTCTATTCCATCATCCATACTTTTAGTGAAAACATTAAACAAACCCATAGGTAGGGTAGACCCCTGTAGCCACCTATCTGTGTTGACAAGGAATGAAGCCACGTTGTACTGAACCTGTAGGAATTTCAGCTAGGTTGCTTAAGAGAATGCATCGTGACACAAAAAATTTACTGAAGTCCTGATATCTGGTATTTCTTTTTGCTTATTTATGAATCTTCTAAGCCATTCATGGAAAGCATTTTGTTTATTTTTAGCTGATACAATTTCATCCCGATGGATACATGGTAGCTGCAATTCCTCTTCCTGTTATTTTCCAAATGCTCAAAAATAACGTTTTACACACTCCAAACTGAAGATGACTGGCCTTTAATTTGTGACTTGCCAGGACCAAATCCATCAGATGCCACTCCTCATTGATGATATTAAAGACACTTACCTTACGTTAACCCACCAGAAAAACTGGAAGTCATTTACATAATGAACATACAGCCAGCGCAACCACGTGCTCTCTGTGAAGGAGCATCTGACTACCAGAGAAGCATCTGATCTTTGCCTAACACTTTAAAATCTGTTGGGAATAAAATAAAATAAAATAAAATAAAATAAAATAAAATAAAATAAAATAAAATAAAATAAAATAAATAAATAAATAAAGAAAGAAAGAAAGAAAGAAAGAAAGAA
>NC_048893.1:197124974-197250269 GCF_011077185.1 Oxyura jamaicensis | reverse complement strand
AGAAAGAGAGAAAGAGAAAAAGAAAGAAAGAAAGAAAGAAAGAAAGAAAGAAAGAAAGAAAGAAAGAAAGAAAGAAAGAAAGAAAGAAAGAAAGAAAGAAAGAAAGAAAGAAAGACCCGAAAACAAAGAGCAGTTCCTTTATGTGTGTACAGAAGGTAGAAGCAGACCCAAGAAAGACACATGCAGGTAGATAACTCTGGCCTGCCAGTGAATCATTGATAAATATCTTCTGAGTACAGTTATACAACAGTCTAGCACCAACTTTATAGGCATTTCAACTGCTTTGTTTACGGGAATTTTGTGTGACAGAAAAGCCCTACTGAACTGGCCATCTTTAGTGCTCCTTTTCCTCTCCAAGTATCTTCCTACCCAAACAAGGCTTTTGATTGTTTTGATAAGATTTTTTTTCAGATAAATTTTTGTTGCCAATTGCTAATCACTTTGATGCTACTGTAGAAAAAAGGAAAAAAAAAAAAAAGGTAAAGAAATTGAAATGTCTACAAAAATTTGGAAAGTATTTAAATGTGTACGTAGGTGTGTTTTTCCTAAGTAAAAACAAAGTTTAAGATTCTCTTTAATTTAACAGAACACTATCTACCAGAAAATGCATGGTTTGGCAGCGAGATGCAAAGCAGTTTTCCCTGAAGTCAGCAGATACGATGGGTGGTGTTTGTTCTTTCTGGCTCCTCAGTTAGATTAGAAGGAAGCTCTGTGAATTTGATGTTGCACCTCGGGGTGTTTTCTGGGAAGAAAAGTTGTGATTCTTGGCTAAAAATCCCTTCTCATTTGCCTATATGCTGGGAAATGTCAATTATGGGGGTCCTACTTACACTGCTAGACCAACATTAGCTTTATATTGTGCTCAAAAATCTTTGTGGGTGTATGGAACCACAGAATCATTCAGGTTGGAAAAGACCTTCAAGACCACAAAGTCCAACTGTCAACCTGACCTACAAAGTCCCATCCTTAAGCTGTGTCCCTCAGTGCCACGTCCACACGTCTCTTAAAATACCTCCAGGGACGGAAACTCCACGGCTTTCCTGGGAAGCCCAACGCTTGACCACCCTCTCTGTGAAGAAATTCTTCCTGATATCCGGTTTAAACATCCCCTGGTGCAACTTGAGACCATGCACTGTGTTGCAAAAGTTTCCAGCACCTCTCCTGGGAAAATCTGTCCTTGGGATGCAGTAGATTTACTTAACAGAGCTATGTGCCAGCAGCCATCAACACTCATGGGACCCTGAGTAGAGCCATAACAGACACCCTCTCTTTTCCCACTCCCGTGCTGGGTGACTTGTGCTGCTGTTCATCTCCTTACCAAGAGTTCTTGTCCCTCCCTGGTTTTCAGTCTGGACAAAAAAATAAAAAAAGCATGGGCTATTTTTTATTTTTGCAGTTACTTGAGCTTGTATGGTCATTAAGCAAAACTATTGCTAGCTCAAATGGATAAAAGCTTCCAAGAAAGCCATCTCCCCTAATCCCACCTTGGGCAGCCCTTCTTGTATAAATGAATATAAAAAAAATGTAAAGACACCCATTGGGCTGGACTCTGTGGTCATTTCCAGCCAGGTAGCCATGTAGAGGGTGGAGGGATGGCAGCTTTATCAGCACGTTATCTCTTGTGGTCTATAATAGGCTCTTCCCTTATTCTTCAAACAGGATTTTCCTGTTACTCTGTGGGGGCTGGAAGGTTTAACTGCAGTCTGACTCTTCCTGCTGCTATGATTGTAATTGACTCCCAGGAATCTTCACGGATATTGAGTAAAGAGGCATAAACCTGCTAGGGAGAATAGTCTTCCTAAGGGACAGCTTTCATCACCCCAAAGCAGCAAAGCAAGCAACCTCCTGCCAACCCTTTACATTAAAAAACATTTCTGACCTAATCCTATTTTGTATCTCATAAGAAGATTAAAAGAATTAAAGAGGAGCCAAGTGACCTGTTTAGTCCATTTACTATTAAGCATATGACACATAGCTTCATCTTACAAAAGGCCAGAATAAGCAGAAGGACATCCTTACACACCTGTTATGCTGCTCATGAGGACTTCCAAGGTGCAATGCCCTGTCCGCATCCACCTTCAGAGGGTCTCCGAAGCTTTGTGGTTGCATTCACATGCCACCATCCACAGTTCTTGGGGGGGAAAGAAAGAAAAAATGAAAATCCTGGTTTGGCTGTCCTAGAGAGAGTAGTTATCACAATATACAAAGAGGAGCCACCCTGGCTGTGCTGCAAAGGTTTTGAGGAGGTGCAAAGTGCCTGGGGGGTGGGAGGGATGGGGCAGGTGATGGCAAGGCCCAGCTTACCTGCCTGGGGGCTCCTGCACAGGGAGCTGAAGCAGCACCTTCACCGCTGACCCCATGCACCACATCAGTGGCACAGGTTGTTTGGACATGGAGAGGACAGGGCATATGGCCCTGGAAGAGGGGTCTTGCAGAAGATCTATGCCTGACAGCCTGCTCCCCAAGGCCACAAGACAAATAAAGGCACAGTGTCATCTTCACACACCGGTGGTGCCTAAAGCCTGCGTCAGCCAGTCCTCAGTAATGCCAAACTGAAGTGTGATCTTTTTAAGGACTCCGTAGGCACTAAGAAAAGCAATTCACTCACTGACCTGAGCTGGGATGTTTAAAGAAGTACTCACAATGTTCTTCTTCAAGACCATCATAAAAATCCTGGGCTAATTCCCAAGTGCTTTTACAATCCATTTGACTGAGTTGCTAGCAAGGAAAAAATTCCGACAACAGGTTATCTACGTGCTACAGAAGGAAAGGAACATAGAGCTGCCTAATATCCCTGTCTGTCTGCAGCACTGTGCTTGTTCAATAAAATGCTTCCAGTAAGTGTTATTCAACTCACCAATCATAAACAATCTGTAACAAATTAAGAAAGTGTTCTCTTTGCATTGGGAGCATCTGCTAAGTTGGGATATAGCATGGGGATCACGGGGAGGCAAGAATCAGGCTGGGCTCCTCACCCGGTCACGGTCAGTTCATGCCTTGAATATGGTTTTCGGTGTCTGGGGAGTTTGGCATATCTGTGTATATACATGTGGACAAAGGGTGAAAGGCGTATATTCCGTCATTAACTAATTCAGTGCCATGGAAGGAGACAGAAACTATCTTCATAAGAAAACCTAGCCTACATAATCCATATATACATATGTGTGAAGTTATGTGTACACATACATGAGTTGCTGTAGCGCAGTGGGACTCAGCAGTAAATAGACACATCAGCATGTTGTCCAAAGAAAAGCTCTCTGGATATTCTGTAGCTGTTTTTAATTCCTGACAGCAGAAATACTCGCTTCTCCTTTTGCCCTTTCTCCCCCCTTGCTGCTTCTGCAGAAGGAATAGGGAAGCATGTGTTCCTATTTGTTTAACCCACACTATGTGAAACACTGCAAAAATTACACACTGGCACATTAATAGATATAGGGGAAGCATATATGCTTTGGTCAAGTCCTGCACCTGTTGTAAAGGGCCCCATGCTACAAACTTTGCAAAAACCCAAGTGTTTACAAGTGCAAAAATCAGACTGATTAAAGCAGACCAATTCAACTCAGCGCTAGGGAAGTGCTTTTTGAGTCTTTCTCCCCTGCCTTGCCCTTATAGTACTCTTTACCTCTGCACTCAGCTTGTGTAAATATGAATGATCCTAAGTGCAATTTGATGCTTCCAGGCCAAAGTTTAGCAATGGGTTTAGATTCAAATCATTACATTGTGCAATTTACTCTTGCTTTATAAATGTGCAAATCAATACACTAAGCACTGGGCAGGCACGGCACTGTTTCCAGCTTTTAAGTAATGAATTCACGTTATAATGCTGCAAGACAGCTAAAGGCAGGCAAGTTTATTTTGGAAGTAATAAACATATATAATGATATTAGCACCACGGAAGAATCAGCAGATGTCTGAGGTGGACCTACCTTCAGTTTCCCCTTGAAACAAATGTTCAAGAGCATAAAGTTCTTAACTCCAGAAAGTAGATTTTTATTAGAACATAAAAATACTTTTATTTTAAATAGAGAACCCTTCCAGTGAGGTAGAACAGAAACACAAGATTTCTAAATAAATCTTCAAAGGAACACAATACATAGCAATGAAGAGAAATATATAGAGGAAATGTATAGACACGAACAGAACAGGTACCACCTCTGCAGGCTGAAAAAGTAGGCCAAACGGCTGTGGCTGCTCTGCTTTGCAGAGGTTGGTTATTGCTCTGCGTAATCACCTGCTTGGTCTTGTTTCAAACCAGCCATGTATCCTGGTAGGTGTTCATTATAGGTGAATACCTTTGGCAATTGTGTGTCTTGCGTTGATGTATGCAGGTGAATAAAGGCGTTCAAGCACATCCACATATGCATATTTATAATTTATAATGAGCTAGATTCTGAGTACTGCGAGATGGATAACTCTGCTTGTCTTTGGTTTCGGGGATGTTGCAGCCTGTGCAGTGTGAGGGACGTAGGTAGTCGCTCTGGAGGCAGACGCAAGAAGAGGCTCGTCATTTCACACCAGAGCTGCAGTCTGCTTTCCGAGTCCATGACCCAGGTTGCGACATGATGAAGTAAAACAGATCTTGTGTTCCTTGTTCGGACTGCACGCACAGGGAGAGTGCACAAACAGAGATCTCACAAAGTGTGTTGCTTACCCAATTTACTTTTAATTTCACCAAACTGATCAAAACAAAAACAGAAACAAAGCAATGACCTGTATTTTATAAAACATGGACTGCAATTTCAGTTATGTCAATAAATTAACAGGTCCAAATTGTCCAGTCCACAAGTTAATAAGCAGATAACCAGGTTACATAAAGAAAGAATTATTTTTCTACCCTTATCTTAGAATTTAATGAAGGTCTAGTTTTCTTTTAACCAGAAGAACCCAGCACCTATTTAGCTAATCGTTTACTGACATGGTTAACATTTCACTGGAGGACCCTGTCATTACTGGGCATTGGAGGCTGTTGGATATTAAGTGTATATTTTGATCTCTGGCCAGTTAAAAGATCCGAGCAGACAATAGCTGTACCCTGGCTCAGCTCAGCAATGTACAGTTATACAAATGCCTGTGCCACATCTTGTTGAAATCTCACTGTTCATATGTGGTAGCAGTTTGATGTTGCTCTTTGTCATTACTTCATGCAATAATGCAGGATCTTTACAGAGGTTTAATATGCAGATGATGGTTGAATCATCTCCAACAGCAGTTTTCAAATAGCTCTGCCTTTTTAACTACCAGGGATGGCTTTCCATTCTCAGCAGCTATAAAAGACAAGGCTCACCCTCCTCCTCTCTGCCTGTGGCTAGGTGACAAAATAAGCGTGACATGGGGGTCCCTTCTACCAGATCAGATATGCTACAATTCACACCACATAACTCCACCACCCAAGGTGCAGACCCAGCCCTTATTTGTCCAGTTAACATTTCAAAAGTTTTTGCATTTAATTTTGTACTGACACAATTAATTTTACTGACACACTGTAATTAATTTTATTAATTACAGCAACTCTTCGTGCCACCGTCACTTTATGTCAGATCAGGTACCAGCTACCAGCTGTGGCAAAACTCCTATGAACTCCAAACCAGAGATTTGCAGTAATTCAGGGGAAATGCAGTCGTGTGCCCACACCTCGCTGGAACAAAACCCGTGTGCCCGGTGATCGCCTAGTGCACAGATCCAGTAACAGCGATGGTGGGAACAGCCTCACACGTACACATGCACTGCAAACACACTGGCTTTCACTGCAACAAAGCTGAAAATAAGACATTCAAGCAGCTATTTTATTCCTCTCTCTCTCCTTAAAGCCACTCTTGGATTTTACCAGGCCAGGTGTTCTTCCAGCAGTCTGAAAGGCAGTGTGTGTAAAGGTCTTGATTGAGAAAACTTACCACTGGCTTCTGGCTGAGGTTGCAAACACAAGACCACCATCAGCATCCATTTTGCTTTATAAAAATATTTAGCGTTTTCTCAGTACGGCCTTTCCTCACACCCATTCTTTTCAGTTACCGCTGTGTTCTCAGCATTTTAAAAGCACTTTGGATTTTTACTGTGAAGGAACAGAAGTAACAAGAGCTCATAGCTCGCCTGGTTAGCTTTTGACCTAAGATACACACGGCTGTTTGGCATTTTAGAAGAGGACATTCCACTCATAGCTCAATAATTCAAGTTTTCTTCTCCTAGTTATCAGCTTTTTTAAAAAGCCCCCTACATATTCCTCTTTGTGAGTGACTCTTCAGCCTTGGAAAGACGTGGAACACTATTAATTTGGTTGGGGTGTTTCAGGGGCAACTGAGGAGATTGCTTGCCCTCCAGCTTCACCGCCACTTGAAGTCAGGCCTTGGGCTCTTGGGCACTTGTCTTCAAATAAATTTCTGAGAAATACAAGTGCTCTGCATACTGATTAGCATCTCTACAGCTTTAAGACTGATCTTTGTGTGCTAAAAAGTGGGATTTTTCATCCACTCCTGTTTTGCACTGCTGATTTCTCCAGGAAGACAGACTTGTCTGTCCTAAGTCACCCCTGGCCAGTAAGCAGAAGGGTAATGAGTGGTATTTTTGTCTGCTGTTGTACAAGTATGTCCTTCCTCCCTTCAGCTTAGAGTCGGCAGTATGCGATACAGTAGAAAAACAAACCCTGTAATAACTGCTGAGACCTATAATCGTTACGGTCCCACCTGGTTTTAATGCTTGTTTTAGTTCAGCTGAATAGAATGAGTGGTGTTTAAATAGCATGTGAATAGGTATTTTCACTGTAGTAAGATCTCTTTCCCTTGGCTTCTCACAAGATGAACCATCTTAATATTGCTGCAAGGCAGAGACGAGACACCTGCAAGAAAGAGTAAAGCTTGTTTTGCAGATAAGAAGTTGCATTTTGAAACAGAAGTAGCTCCTCCTCCGAGCATGCGTCCTCTTCAAACATGTCACAATTTCCCTATTGCTAATGTCCGTCCTGCCAATTCCTTCCTTGTTGATTTTGGCAGAAAGTTCATCCGAGTCAAGTAAGTGGTGACAAATTCCTGCTCTAAGAAAGTAAGATCCCACTGGGAGAGCTGAACATAGCCATTAAAATGTTCCACAAGGAGAAACAACATGTCACATGCATGTTTTCCTTGCCAAAGATTTTGAAAAATTCTCTGTCTTGACAAAGCAATTACAAATTGTCAGGATCCAGAGGCATTGCCTTTCAAATCTGGAAATTTTTTGGCTCTTTTACCTCACAAATGTCATTTTGGTTGTTCCATCTTCTTTCCTCTTTCTTTGGGGGAAAATATCTGAAAAAGACTTGATTGTAGGAAGGCACGATGACTTTACGGTGGCACAGCTCATACGTGAATTCGCTCTGAAGCAGCTGAATCCAGTGATAGGCAAGACCAATAAGTCACTTGTGACACTGGGCAAGAGATGAGCAGGAATGTCTCAGTGGCATAAAGGAATCATCAACAACATACCTCTGCGGTCTCCAGCTTTTTGTCAGCACACTCATCAGACAGCACAGCCGCTGTAAATGTTTTCAGACAAAGCTAAACTAAACTAAGCTCTGAATGAGAAATGGGAGCTACCATCACGCTTTACTTGGACTTGTGCTATAATCTGTAGACAAGGGATACAATTCCCAACTGTGCAAGCCTGATGAAATGATTTATGTTCTGTTTTCACACACCTTCTCCATTTCAGCCCTTGAAGGGTCAGATGGCATACTGCTGAGATTTCAGTGGCATTAGGGACTCACTCCAAATGTCAGAAATACAGTCTGGTGGAACATTGCATAGCCACCTTCTAGCTAAAGCCAGAACTTGGGCCCCTGGGCTCATTACACTGTAGGAAGAGAATTAGGTGCCTTGGCATGCCACACAAAGCAATCTATTGGGCAAGAAACCACTTCAAGTCAATATGCAAAATGGAAAGATGCCCATATTATGCTGGAAAAGATGAGAACAGGAGTGGTTCCTGCCATAACATGCTTAAGGCATAGAGCTAGGGCATACAAACAAATCAGTGTAAGTCCTAGAAAATCAGAGGCATTTGTGTAGATGGCTGAAAAGATCTTCATAAGGGACTGTGGTCTGTGAGGTGATGGACAAATTCGTAGACTGATAGAATTTTGGATGACAGGGTTTTGTTATTAGACAAAAAACAAAACAAAACAAACAAACAAAAACTATTTTAGTAGATAGAACCCAAACCATGTTAGGAGTTGAACTAGATTGTAAGATTAAGGGATATAATTTCTGAACTGAATGAATTCTTGATATGAGTCTTGATAATAATAGATCTGAAATACAGATCTACGGCATACTTTCTT
Source organism: Oxyura jamaicensis (assembly GCF_011077185.1). Classification (NCBI taxonomy): domain Eukaryota; kingdom Metazoa; phylum Chordata; class Aves; order Anseriformes; family Anatidae; genus Oxyura; species Oxyura jamaicensis. The sequence goes on along the minus strand of NC_048893.1, from coordinate 197,241,964 downwards.
TGCAGCTTGGCTTTGCTTAAACAGAGCAAGAAACATTCTCATCAAGATGAGACTAGACCTTGACCTCCCTGCACTTATCTATCTGTATACATGGATTGGTCATCATAGGGAAAAGCAAAAGCAAATCAAAGTTTGCCTCCTCTGTGGAAAAGATAAGGACTGTAATACTGACATAATTTAACCTCGCTTTAGGGAAACAAAAAATATAGCTTGCAGTGAATGCAGGTAATTGATCCCCCAAATCAAAGTTCAATAATTTCATCAAAATTACACAGACTGCTCATTGGTTTGTATTTTATTATAATTCAAATCAACAGTGATGTAACTCAAAACTTTTTCCCTAAGAAAGGGTAATAATTCATCCAGAAGTGATACCACTGGAACTAGTTCAAGTGGAAACTGCTGTGCCCTATCATCAACCCAAACAGTAGGAGACAGCAAACAAGAAGGACCCTGTCCAGGGAAAGCTAAAGGGTTAGAGATAACTCAGTATTTCACTGCATCACTGCAAACAAGAAGAGGATAGTTTATAAATCATGGGTCATTTTCATAGCCTGAAAGCCCATGTGTGTACTAACAGGTCATTACGGCAAGGAATCACACAGCAGGTTTTCCATATTATTAACTCAAAGCAGAACTCAAGTGCTGATCATACTTAAAACCATGCAGATAGCTCTATACAGTCTCGTGTAGACTGGAAACTGTTCTGGAATAGCCGCAGCATATGCTGATGTCATGAATATGTCCCCATGTCGGTAACAACATTGTCTTATCTTCCTGACCCTGTTCCTCTAATCCTTTAGTCATTCCTGTGGTGTTTCTCTGACTTCAAATAAATCAAACACTCTTCTTGCACTGTGGACACAGTTTTGGAAACTGGTTCAAAAGTCTTTACCCCTGCAGAAGAGGAGGATGTAAATCCTACTCATGTTTTTGGTATTGCCTATGTTTTGTGGAAAGGAGAGACAGAAATTATCTGCTCTTTGTAGCCATTTATGGTAGATGCCATGAAAATCTTCAATCTTTTGCTTGAGTTGGTCACTAGTTTGCTCTGTTTCTGCAAACTGATAGGAGTGTTATCTACTGTAGTAGATGCTAAGGCCTCATCTGTGCTGTACTTCTGAAACTCTTCAAAATACAGACTGCTGGTATTCTTTTTTTTTTTTTTTTTAATTGAATCACTTTAGATAGGAATTTGGTTTTGAAAATACAGGTCCTGAGTAGTAAATGACGGTCCTGAAATCAAGGACAGGAATTTTTTGAGTTTTTGTTCAAGCACTTTTTTCAGTTTTTGTTAAAAACAGTTATTACGTAGGAGAACATGGATGACAGAATAAGAATCACTATATATTAGAACATGACAGATTTTCCATCATTGCTTACTGTGACTGTTTATGTAGTGCTTCCTAACAGATCTCCAGTCAAAAATAGCCTAGCCTACCTACACACATGCAATTGCTCCCATGTGGAATTCCACTGATTTTAGAAAAGCTAATGACTATCTACTAATTACATAAGTAACTGTTACATCTTATGCCATCAGCTGTGAAATCAGATCCCATAAAATCTGACACATACCTACAGACCTTTAGAGATGAAGCAGGCATTACCCAATATTAGTAACATTAGTGGTAGACATGATGGGTGAGGTTTACCTGAGCTATGTACATAGGTTAGAAGCTACCTATGAGCTGTTCTAGCCTCTGCTCCCTCTGTAGGAGGAACAGACATCTCAAGAGACAAATTAGTCTCCCTGTAACACAAGCAATGAGAATTGAGCCCATTGCTGCATAATAGTTACTCACATAATTAACTGTCTAGTCATTAACTGTCAAAAATAGGGGGACTACACATGAGAATAATTACACATGCACAAATAATGTTTGGGATCGGGCTCTGGCTAGCCTGTGTTCTGCAAACTTAGATTCCCAAATCAGGATAAGAGGGATTGGATGGATAACCTTTGGGATGCATGCAGTCCCCTCCGTGGGTTGTAAGGAAAGGCTAGGGCATCTGTTGCATGCCTGAATTCTAGTGAGATGAATCCCATTCACTCTACACACAAACATAATAACACTGTCTTAGTTTCAATCCATAATATCCATGTAATCCATAATAATCCAAATCCAATAATCCATAATAAATGCTAGAACACCAACAACTTATTCACAGAGTTACTTCTTTCATGTATTTTGGTCCTGGACTGAAAGCTACTAATCAATGACAAAAACACCTCAAATCTCTCTTCCTAATTTGGCTATTCTTGTCTGGAAGAACACCTATGAACATGAGCCAGCAGCAGGACCAGGGAAGTGATCATCCCCTTGCATGCTGCCCTGGTGAGACTGCACCTTGAATTTTGTGCTTAGTTTTGAGCCTGCACTACAAGGATGTGGAGTGGTTTGAGCATGTGCAGAGAGAGCAATGAAACTGGAAGGGACTGGAAAATAAGTTATGAGGAGCAGCTGGGGGGCAGGGGCTGTTTAGTCTGGAGAATATGTTGAAGGGAGACCTCATTGCTCCCTACAGTTACCTGAAAGGAGGCTGCAGAGTGGTTGTTGGTCTCTTTCCTTAGGTGTCAAGTAATAGGATGCAACTAAAAGGTCTCAAGGTGAGGCTTAGATTGGACATTAGGGAGGATTTCTTCACAGAGAGGGTGGTTGAGCATTGGAATGAACTACCTAAGGGAGCAATAGATTCCCCATCCCTGGAGGTATTTAAGAAATGTGTGGATGTTGTACTAAGGGACATGGTTTAGTGATGCAACTCGGTAGGTCAGGCTGATGGTTGGACCTGGTGATCTTGAAGGCCTTTTCCATCTTAGATGACTCTATGATAACAATGGAAAAGCAGAATAGACAACGAGGAAACACTCAAATGAAAAACTTAATTTCTTATTATCAACTAAAGGTAATTGGAGAATTAGGGAAAAAAAAAAAAAAAAAAAAAAAAAAAAGGAAGCACTAAGGCTGTTACATTCCATATTCAGGCTGCTGCACCTGGGACAGGGCAATGCTGGCCGTGAGTACAGACTGGGAGAAGAACTCACTGAGAGCAGCCCTGTGGAGAAGGACTTGGGTGTTCTTGTGAACAGAAAGCTTGACACGAGCCAGGGTTGCACAGTTGTAGCTCAAAACTCCAACTGCATCCTTGGCTGCATCAAGAGGAATGGCCAGCAAGAGGAGGGAAGCGACTGTCCCCCTCTGCTCCGGCCTTGTGAGGCCCCACCTGGAGTGCTGCATCCAGGTCTGGGGCCCCCAGCACAAGAAGGATGTGGGGCTGTTAGAGTGGGTCCAGAGGAAGTTCACAAAGATGATCAAGGGGCTGGAGAACCTCTCCTATGAAGAAAGGCTGAGAGAGCTGGAGTTCTTCAAGCTGTAGAAGAGAAGGCTTCAGGGAGACCTCATTGCAACCTTTCAGTATTTAAAGGGGGCTTAAAAAAAGATGGAGAGTGACTCTTTGCTCAGGCAGATAATGACAGGATGAGGGGTCATGGCTTTAACCTAAAAGAGGGGAGATTTAGATTATAGGTTAGGAGGAAATTCTTCACTCAGAGGGTGGTGAGGCACTGGCACAGGTTGCCCAAAGAGGCTGTGGATGCCCCATCCCTGGAGGTGTTCAAGGCCAGGTTGGACATGGCCTGGGGCAATCTGATCTAGTGGGTGGCATTCCTGCCCATGGCAGGGAGGTGGGAACAAGGTGATCCTTTACGTCCCTTCCAGCCCAAGCCATTCTCTGATTCTGTAAAAATGAACACTAAAGCAATGCCTAAGCACTCTTAAGAGCCCCCCTGTGCCAGAGACCCACAAGTACAACAGCCCAGCCACTAGAGCAGCCTCTTGAAATTCAAAACACCTCTGACTTGCACTGTGCAGCACCATGTAGTATTTGAAGGCTTCAGCTGTGTGACCTGATCAGCGCAGAACTTGAGAGATGGAGTAGTCAAGCCTGACTCCCTGCCTGTTGGTGTTGTGGGGTTCCATGGTTCTGTGATGGGGGAACCATGCCATTCCCTCCCATTGCAACTGCATCTGGCCCTTGCTGTAAATACTGTACATAATATGCAGGGCTTCTCTAGCTGTTATTTAGCTGAAACATCTACTAGAAAATAGAAATAGGTCAAAAGTTCCTCCCCCCCACCTAACACTTTCTCTGAAGGACCCTTTGAAAAAGGTTAGGCCCACCTTCATGTTGCATCAGTCTCTACAAAGCTACTTCTTAGATTTTGTCCACATTTGTGTCCCCTCTATTACAAACTATACAGATTTCTTCAGTCAGCCATGAACAAAAGTAATCTGGTGGCATGCCTAGACACATCCTGGTCCTCCCGTATCTAAGGATAGCTTATGCTAAAAGGGTCATATTCATTAGAACAGCTGTTTTCAAACAAGAAAGGAAACGAGCGTCAGGAAGGGGACACTGAAGACCTAGGAATAGACAGGGACAGAGGCACCATGCCTGCTCAGACAGAGAAGGCAGCCACTTGTGGAGGTAGTGCCCTGTTATCCTAGGGTGCTGCTCTCCCATCACCCAGGGCCAGGGGCAACAGAAGGACAGAGGGCAGCAGCTGTTCACAACCTCCTGCACCAGCTCTGGAGCCATTCGAGGCATCCCAAGAGACAAGAGGAGGGGTCATTTCTTCATTTTTTTCCCCCCTCCTTTCTTCTAATGATGGGATGCAATAGCTGGAATTCTCTAGCCACCAGTGTCACCAGCTCCACATTGACGAACAAACTTGGAATTATGTGAGGACTTCTCAGGCACATCAGGGCGTAACTTACAGAGCAAATATAGAGTGTGTGGTGCTGTGTATGGCAGGGAGAACAAAGTTCAGTAAACCTGGGTGTTATTTAGAAAGCAAGCAGTGACAAATCAAAAAAACATTAGTGGTTGGTGGGCACAAGCAAAATACCTTGTGTTTATATCACTGCCTGACTGCTGAGCAGTAATTCTGGGGAAGCCTGGGGTAGCCATCCCATTATGCCCCAGAGGTACACATTACCTGGACGTTGTGCAGGTAAATAACTGGAGAATAAGACCAGCAAATTGACTGTACCTAAGAGGAAAATCCACCCGTATCAGAGTGTGATTGAGTGCTATAGGAAGGCAGGCATATTCCAAGCCAAGGACCTTGCCTGTCATGACTTGTACCTAAATTTACCTTCAGATAATGAAAAACTGACTGTAGCAAAAGGTTGAGATAACTGAGATAGCATAAAACCCATGTAAATGATGCCACGATGCCACTCAGAATGAATGGCCGCAACGTTATCCATTCTGGAGAGCTGCAATGCTGAAGTGTTGACAGGAACTTGTGAGAGACCCCACACGTACAGACTTCTGTGGCCAAGCGTGTCACATGCCTTGATATTCCTGGCTGTGGGTTAACCTTGTCAAAGAACCTGCTCAAGGATGAGAGCTGTAAAGACAGAAATAATTAGAAATTTTAACAACAAGATAATTTGCACAAACCATACTTATCTGGGACCAGACTGTCACCTTTGACTTGTTCTCAACAGGGAACAGCTGCTCCATCCCAGGATCCCGTTGGCAACACACTTCTCTATTTTTCCTTGATTCTCCTGGCTTATTGATTTATATACCAATAAATATGGGTGATACATAGTATACAAATAAATACACATATATTATGTCCACATTTATGAATATTTACAGTATGATGTATTGATTTATAAATATCTAAGTAATATTTATAAATTAAGAGTAAACAAAATAGTTTATTTTCATTGGTCCAGGGTACCTACTAAATCAACTCCCTTTCCTCACCCGCTTGTTTCCAGCGGGTAGCATTGGGCCAGTAGTTGCTCCACCGACAAACCCAGGAGCTTTCAGCAGACAGGAATTTGCAGGAAGGTCAATGGACTTCACTGCCACAGACTCGTAAAGCACATGCTGTCCTTCATCTCACGTGAGATGCAGTACCCATGTGGCTGTGCAGCACCCTCCTGCCAATTCACATGAGGACTGCATCTGCCTCTACCTATTTGTTTTTCCAGAAAGTTTAACAGCAGCAATAATCTCTTTGGGGATGCAATTACTATCTTAGCTGGCATTGACTAAAGCAGAACCGTAACAGTGAAACCACTGCACATTTCATTCTGAAATGGCTGCCACTGTACCATCCTCACCAGGCTCATTCTTTGAGAGACAAGCTCACCAGAGGACAAGATTCACCGTTACCAGAGCGGAGGCAGTAAATCATATTTACATAGTAAGGAAGTCCACCGTAATGAAACTAATTCACTTTTATCAGGACCACTGGAAAATATTGACATGAAAAACGTCTCTCACATGAATCATTTCAGTACTTAATTCTTTGTGTAGATCTACTCTGTCATAAAATATAAAAGGTGTATTTGGATAGGTGTGTGGGGGTGACAGAACTCCTTAACTGTGAGAGATTACTTACATGGTAAGGTAACAAGTTAGTACCCTCCGTGGAAGTTATAACAGGCAACACTTTGGGAAAACTCCTCCCATCTCTAAATCTCTTCTCTCCCTATGCTTACAGGCATCAGGGTTTCTTGAGCTGCCACTCCTTAGTCAGAAGGCTACATGCAGCAAAGCATTTGGCTGCGTCCTGTATCAGGGACCTAAAGCAGAAGAAACACAGTGAACAAAAGCAATTGTACACAGGGGACACACTGCTGCTCCTCCCCTACAAAACAAACTGCATCTTTAGGTGCATGGTTTAATGAGACAGAAGCTTAAGCAACCAGCCCAAAGGCCAACTTTGGCTGTGCACCTGATTGCTGATTTTTACTGCCCTGTTTCAAATGCTCTCAAGCACCTCACTGATCCGATCCAGGTTTAAAAGAAAAAAAAGAAAAAAAAAAAAAAAAAAAAAAAGAAAAAAAAAAGAAAGAAAAAAAAAGCTACACAACTACAAACCCCTCCTGCTGCTTCTACCCCAGGCCAAAGAAAAGCACACAAGGCAGGGCACGTAACACCCTGACTAAACATTGTGCCGCTGCAGATGGCAGCATTGGCATGCCAGGAACTGTGTACCATGGCACAGGAGGGCAAGGGGCAAAAGATAACAGCAAGCTCCTTAAACGAGCCGTGCCACCAAGCCCACATCACACAGCTACATTTTCTGAGAATGCAAAGCTCGGGTTATGGTAGTGCATGCCCCAAAAGGCTCTGCTGGATACAAAACCACCTTGGTATAGATGAACCCAGAATCTGACCAGTCAGAACATGATCATCCTTCCCACTTGAGAACCCCAGGTCTTGCATAAATAGAAGAGCAAGGTTCAGGAAATATTCTGGGCTATGCAACTCAGCAGGTATAAAGCAGCCATCCCTAGCATACCCCTTTTTAAGGGTCTGCAAGAGCAGCATAATGTTATTTTGACATAAAGCAGTGCAACAGGAAACCAAAGGCTGTCAAAGAGTAGCCACTGAATTCATCGTAAGGAAGCAGGCTTGTATAAACCTGACCTACGTGGGCTGGGGCCAAGATGCAAAGGCTCTTACTTCTTACCAGCAGTCTGCTAAATTACATCCTTCGGACACTGCATGTAACTTCACAGAATGGAGCAAGTGAAACCATGCAAATGGAAACTTGGCCAGGAACCTCAGGTACTTACTGTTGTTCCCTGTTTTCCAGGAAGAGGAATTTGCAGAGAAATGGCAAAAACAAACAAAAAACAATCAGGTACATGATAGAGCGTGAACATACAGAAGAAGTTGAGGAAAACACCAGAGCCCAAGGCAAGGGGAGTAAAACCAGGGAATTCCAGCACAGGAGACACGATCAAATGGCACCCTCCCTGCAGCTGTATGCTTTTTCACAGTGCAGTGTTACTTACCATAAAGGAAACTGCTTGTGCATGTTAAGGAATGCTCTGACAGTACTGCTACATATGTACTCACGCTGCAAAAGCTTGTATTTTAAACTGAATCATGTAGAAAGCAAGGTATAATTTTGTGCCACTGCACCTAAGTAGCCAGAGAAGTGGGAACACATGCATAACCTGGGACTCCAGCATTGTCAGTTAAGTTGCAGGACTTTCTTAGAAAATAACTGGTGCATGATTTAACAAAAAAGCAGCTGTGACGTTTTTACCTATGGTTATAGCTTTCACACTCTATGTCCAGCGTGCTTTTTCCTGCAAACTACAAAACATAACACTACACACAACCAGGGACGAGGAACTGTGCTGGAAAACAACCGTAACTAATGGGTCATGTTACCTTAATCACAGCATTCATATTTTCCTGAAATGTACTTTCCCAAAGAGGTATTTTTCGTCAGCTTTTAAATTTGGTAATTTGTCATCCATCACAAAAAAAACCCTGCCTACCCCCCCTCACACCTCCCCTCCCCTTTTTATTTTTTTAAATTACTCAAAACTAGCCCCATACTTAAGGATTTGTCAGCTCACGGACTACTTGTCTGGCATGGACAGGCACACTGGCTCCTGAGTGGGGCAGTATCATTTACAAACCCAGGTTTACCACTACACAACAAAAATAGACCTTCCCAGGATTACTGGCAAGAGAGCAGGGTCTGTACCCAGTGTAACCTCGACATGATACCCTGCGTGCTTTATGCAACACAGCGTGAAATCAAGCATTGTGCCAATGAGCACAGCGCACACAGAACACATCTGAACCAGCGCAGCCCCAGTGTTAACTTTCTTGTTCCACGTGGAACTGCTGAGGTGTGCTTGTTGGGTACGTGACAGCCAGATCACAGCCAGCCGAAGGTGTGCCAGGTGTTCAGCCCTGGACCCCACCTGAGTGATCTCGGTGTGCCAGTCTCTTGCAACACGTGGGTGGGGAAAGCTTACCTTCAGTGCACTGCTCCAATAGCTCTGCAGGACTTAAGTGTAAGAAGCACTCCTATTTTTAAATCAGAAGATATTCTCTCACTCGACCGAGACTAAAGCTACTTGGGTGGCCCTGAACTATACAAGTGCATTTATGATCTCAAGAGAAATGGGAATGTGGTCTGGCAATAATTCTGTAGTCTTCAAAGGACACCTTAAGCCACGCCACCTGAAGAGAAATGCCTGCACTTAGCTGAGAAGTAGCACATTCAACTTGTTTCCTTTGTTTACCAAGTTCTCCCCATTGTTAGTGTGCCTTCCCAAAGGGGATTTTCCCACAAATGGAATCTCCTGTACTTGGACTGCCTGCAGTTTTTCAAAGGCAGTGCTCTGCCTAGCACACATTAAGTCCCCTATCCTAATCCTCCTGTCCAGTGTCAACAACAGGAGTAAATTTCCTCTTCACTACTGCAGATGAGTCCTCATTTACATTCATGGGAGTTAAAAGTTCTGGAGGAACCCGAGGTCTTCTCTCTAAAACCAGTTCCTATGAATCCAGGACTTGCAGTACTCTGCAAACCCCCTCCTGTTGTGTAACTGCTATTGAACTGTAGCCACATTTCAGTTGGAGAACATGTTCGTGATACCTGAAGAGGTTCTCAACTGCTCTCAGAGTATTCTTCTTGCACTGAAAAATAAAAGAAAGTTAATGCAGGAATTCTAGGGTCTCCCAGGCATTTAACTGTGTCCCCATAATTTATCAACACTTAAGGTACAGAACCTTTCTGCTCTTACCTGTGCCTTTCCAAGTTCTGTTTAAGAAAAAAAGTAGAACAAATAAAATATTTAAGTTCATTTTCCTGAATTACCTATTAAGATTCATTAAAACATCACATAGCTGTTATTTACCTACTATGCCCAGCTCAATCCACTGTCACCCTGCAGCTGTTAACTCTTCAGGAAGCAGCTCTGTTGGAGACCATTACAAACAAGAAAACTCACAGCAACTTCTTAAACCCCCAAATCAGAGCAGTAATTTTAATGTGAAAGTCTTTAACCCCTTTCTTCATAAGCTCTAAAGCAAATAGTCTGGCTGTGACTCTTCAGCTTATCCCCTTCCCCCAGGGGAACTGTGGAGAACTATATTTTGTAGTGGGATAGTAAGAAAATGGATTTTTTTAAAACTATTTTCTGTGCCCAGACCAGTACAGATTTCATCAGTTACCTTTAGAAACCATCCTCCACTTCCTGTTTGAGTGCACATGAAAGCGTTTCCTCCCGGCAGGTCTGATGGCTGGAAGTTATGTAGGACCAACACAAGAACTGAGGAAAGCCCCACTTCTTAACATTCCTCCATGCTGTGCTGACCTGGATGTTGACAACTTGAAAGTTATCCTGCAACATTTCTAAACTTCATCTTGTAGATCTGTGTATTTCTTATACAGACGGTAGACCTGTTTTTGTGTACTACCCAGGGAAGGTTGAATTTATAGCATGAAAATCTTTTAGGTTTTAATAAGGAAAAAGAATTTTTCAGAATGAAAGCTGAGATATGAAGTTTCTGTGTATGAACGTGCATTAATTTCTTCTTCAGGCAAAACAGCAAACAGGCATCGCACATTCCTACTTATCCTTGTCTTCTCTATCCCTCTTCTGGGATTTCTAACTGCTTCTCCCTATTTCAGGGCACTGACCAGTTGCTTACCTGAGTTCACTGTGATCAAAATCATTTTTTTTTTTAAACAAGGGAAACCTGTAGTTCCTACTGTGTAGGATTTTGACACAACTGATGAAGTATGTTTGGCAGCTTAGTTGGCTCAGCACCTTAGAGACTTGAACAAGCTTTCACAAAATGTATTAGAGTATACTCATGTATTTAAGAAATGGCTAAGGCAGGCCTTCGATTTTATTGTCACCTTAAGTCTTCTCATGCGAAACACTGAGACAGAGACAACACTTATTTCCACAACATGGCTATAAAGGCTACAAGCTTGTTGCAGATCTTGCAACTAGGACCTGTTGAGTAAGCAGACATTAGCATTTTCAAACAAACACTGTAAAAAGTATCTAAATTTGAGACAAGAAAGGTTTTATGATTAAAACCTCTTATAAGTTGCGATCAGTAAAATTAATAGTGACAAATATCAGACAACCCAAGTCATGAAAGTGAACCATACAACACAGGGAACTATTTTAGTTATCTGCTGCATCAGGTATTCATTTGGGTACTTTCTTACATTAAGTCTTTATTTCTGCATTTCAAAATCTGCTAAAGCAACTCCTAGCTGAGACATCTGCAGCACCTTCAGATAAAGAAGCACAGTAGAACAGTTAAGTAATGTTATTCGTAAAGCAGGATGCATCCTTGCTTTCTACCCTGAGCAGCAGCATTGCATCAAAGAGGAAGGAGAGAAAGAGAAGGATCAATGCCAGTCGTATTGTTTCTAAACCAGTTTAAAAGTACATAGTTCAACCTTGGATGCCGATTTCACATCCATGTTTTCTGCCAGTTATAGAGGACAGTTATCCCATGCAATACTTACCATCATTACTTGGTATCAGCTGCACAGATATAAGCATAGGCTTAAAGTTTAAAGAGAGCAACTGCTGTGACATATCATGCCACTGCCTGTTTATTTCCCATGGCACAACTGCCGTATCTACACAGAGAAAGAAGAGAAAGGCAGGGATGCTTGTAATTCAGGATTCTTCAGATGTATACAACTATTACTGAAAGTTATAGCGCCAACAGAGCATTATATTCTCCTTCTGTGATGAAGACAGCAAAATGGATAAGGCTGGGGTAGGGAGAAGCTACATAAGGCACACCTCCAAAGACACCTGGTCTTTTGCAGGAGGATGGGAAAAGCTAGGAATTAGTTCAGATTCTTTAACTAGATGGATCTGGATTTAAAGAGATGGAAGAATGGACCACATTGCTACAGTATCAACAAATCTTGAGAGACTCCATGGTTTAGGTTTAATGATGTGGTTAGGAATTAACATCTCATGACATCCTCCCTCCACCATCTGGATGTACCCCTAGGGCAAACAACTTCCATACCTGTGTAGTTACTGTGAGGTATTACCCTGAGCAAAGGCATTGTACCTACCTCCAGTAGGAGCCAACGTATTTTAGAAGTAAAACCTTGTAAATCCTTTTTCCTGACCAATACCATTATTGGACTTAGGCCCACACTTTCAGGGAGCCTACAAAACTCTTCAACTCCTTTCAATGGAGTGTCCTCTTGAAGTAATAAATTACTTTATTTCACAGGAATCAGCTGTAATTAAAAATCATATTATTTCCCAAACCATGCAATACATCATTGCCTTTCCTCCCAGTTTTGAGGAAAAAATATTTCAGCAATAACAAGAGAATTTCAATCCCCTTCCCAGAAATCTTATTTGATGAGATCATCATTTGATCATCTTATTTGATGAATGGTTAATTTTCTATTCCCTGACACAAACCAGTGCAAGCAGAGTTTACAGTCAATACAGGAAATTCTACAGCCACTTCTCAAAATCTAGCTGATCTCCTCCAAGCCAGGCAGCGGGTATACAGGCAGCGGGTATACTGAACCCCAGACAGCGGCTGGATCTGGTCAGCTGGTTAAGCCCCGATAAGAAGGCAGGGAAACAAACTAGCTTGGCTACTTGTAGACCACGCTGAGAGGCCTTATCACCATCTTACCCGTTCCACGTGTACGGCTCCATAAGCAGTGAGGACAGCCGCCCTTCGGAGGCAGCACAGCTCCTCCTGCTGGGCACACCATGCCACATATTTACGCCACCCAAACCATCAACACAGCTACCACCAGCACGACCCCTGGAAGAACCCAGCGGCGGCAGCAGCGCAGGCCATCACCAGCTGTGTGGCGAGGCCACGTCCCCTGCTCCCTCCCTTGCAGGCCAGGCCAAGGCTCTTCAAACCACCCCGTGCGCTTCACCCCAAGCCAGGTGCCGTGACCTCTACACCACAGCCCAGCACGGAGCCCCTTTCCCAGAGCCATACCGCCTTCCTCCGCAACCCCAGGCGGCCTCCCTCCCCAACCCCACCTCACCTCACCAAGCTACCTCCAGCTCCCAGGCTCCCCCCTCACACCCACCTCAGCGGGCGACGCTCCTCAGGGCCCCCTGCCGAGGGCACGCGGAGCCTCCCCCTGCTCAGGAGGCACCAAACGCCCCCCCTCCGCGCCCCTTTCCGACATCTTAGCCCAGCTCCCCTCCCGCTCCGCCACCACCCCACGCCACCATCATGGCGCCCGCCACCGCCCCTTTCTCGTCCTCCATGCGGCTGCGCGTCTCGGGGCCTGCCGGGAAAGCGAGTCCCCCTTCGCCCCTCTCCCCATCGGCGGGGACGGCGAGGGTGACTACAACTCCCAGAAGCCTCCGCTGCGGGCTGGCCTCGGCCAATGGGGGAGAGGGGTGATGTCATCGCCCCGGCATTGTGCTCCGCTGGCACCGCCTCCCCCTGCCGGGAGGGGAGGGGGGGGCCGGAGGGGGGGGGGGGGCTCCGCTCCTGCAGCCCCGGCAGCGGGGGCGGCCTCGAACCGAGCCCCTCGGGGGCGTTCCCTCGCGCCCAGCCCCTCGGGGGGGGTTCTCTCACACGGAGCCTTGAGGGGGGCATTGCCTCGCTGCGTGCATAACGGGAAAAAAAAGAAAAAGAAAAAAAACAGGGGGGGGGGTCTGCCCCGGGGGTGGCTGCGCGCCCAGCCCGGCGAGCCGCGGGGCACCGGAGGCGGGGTCCCGGGGGGGGCTCAGCGCCCTGTGGGGTGCTCGCAGCCCGGCCCCCAGCCCCGGGGGGGGGGGGGGGGGGAGCACAGCACCGGGGGGTGCCCGGCACCGACCCCCGGGGGGCTGCACCCCATCCGTCCCCCCCAAAACCCACCGCCGGCAGCAGCGCCCGGCACCCGCCTGGTTTTGTGGTCGTGGAGGGGGAGGAAAAATCCCAAACCAGGTGAGTTCTGCGCTTGTTTTATTCTATTTTAATTATTCTCGTCTAATTTATTCTAATTATTCTCTTCTAATTTATTCTCTTCTAATTTATTCTCTTCTAATTTATTCTCTTCTATCCTATTTTAATTATTCTTTTCTGTTTTATTTCATTTGTCCTTTTTTCACTCCCACCCCAATGTATTTACCCGCACGGCGCGTTTCCCGACGTGGGGCTGCGCTGTGCGGGCTCTGCCGGGTTACTGCTATTAAAAAAAAATCCAATTTTTTTTTTTTGAAAAAAAAAAAAAAAGCCTAATTATAGCACTAATTAGCGGACCCCTCCCCGGCCCATTGGGGCCGATGCGGGATGGTGCGTGCCGGGTACCGGGATGCTGGGGGGGACCCTGCCCTGTTTGCATCCCATGCGGTGCAGCGGTGAAAAAATGAATAGGGTGGGCTTTTATTTGCTGTCCTGTCGTGCTGCTGAGATGGGGGAAAAAAAAATAAAAGCCTTTCAAAAACTCGCGTAAAGTTTTTGATTATTATTATTGTTTTTGTTGAGGATGGGGTTTGTGGTCGCTGGTGTGCGGTGCCTTGGGGTTTCTCCTGTCTGCCCCCCGGTCCTTGCCCATAAAGGGGGGTTCGGTGGAGCCGTGCACCCGTCTGCGAGCAGCTTTTTTTTTCTTTTTTTTTTTTTTTTTTTTCCTCCAAGCCTTGCCAGGAGTGCGCATTTTCAAAGCTGTCAGTCGGAGAGCCTGATGTTTTATTTCAACTCCCAAACTGTCGAATGATTTATTTTTTCTTTCCCCTCCGTTTAGAAACGTGATAAGGGCAGATATTTTAAACTTCTTAAAAACTTTGCGCCCCAGCAGATCTCTGTCGTGGTGCGGCTTATTTGCTCCTTGCTCTCTGCGGGATCGTTGCGTGACCGCTGCTGCGATATTGGTGCAAGATCCGAGGCATTTTCCCTAGCATGACATCAGGGTGCTTTCCCCTCTCGTATTTCTGCAGCCCCTTGCGGAGCGCAGACCTCTGCCTTCGTGCTGGTGGCTGGAAAATGGGCGAGGGCAGAGGTGCTGCTCCTCGCAGATCCCTCAGCATCCCTGCATGCCCTTTACACTTAATCCTCCCAAAGCCCTCCTTGGAGTCTGTCCGGGGGGGGGCAGGAAGAGAGCGTACAGCTGAGCAGGTATTTAATATTTCACAACCCCCCCCTTCTCCTGCATATTTGCTTCTGCCCTTCCTTCACAGCTGGCACTGGGCGTCCTCTGGCAGGCTGTCCCCGAGTCGCAGTGCTGGGGAGGGGGGCCTTAAGTGCAACGGGGACAATGAGCCTGCCTGTTTGGGTCCAGCGGCCGTTTGTAAACACTCTGGGCTTGGGGTGCCCATGTGCAGCGCTTCGTAGCCTCCCTTCTTGCAGTGAGCTCCCGAGGGACGCACGCAGCATCCCCACCTCCTCCTGGCATCCCTTTCATCGCTTCATTTTCCTTCCTCTCTGGTACCGACTCAAAGGGGAAGAATACCAGTACGTGAAGAGGTGCCTTTGTTTAGCCTTTTTTTTTTTTTTTTAAAATATATTTATTTCCTGGAATAGCATTTTCCCCTTTATTTTATAAGGGAGGGAACGTGCAATCTAATCCTGAGTTTCCCTTCCTGGCTGTAAAAGGAGAAGTTTAATAGCAGCGATTTTGTTAGCTGTGAAGTGAAGGCATTGGAAGTGAAATGATAATTTGCCTGGGAATTGTGCTGGGAAATAGTGATGCAGACGGCGTGGAGAAGGAACAGTATGTCCGTGGCCAGGGATTTTGTAGTTTAAAAGCAATGACATTTTTGTGATGTTGCCATTTCATACTGCTTTCATCTTTATATACCTGTTTGTTATTACATGTATGTATTGCCATTTAGCTTGTCTCATCACTACTCCAATTATTAGGCTTCTTGAATTTAGAAAGACTTATAGCAGCGTTGTTTGGTGTGCCTGCATTTTCAGGCTACATGGTACTACAGCAATAAGTGGATTAAAGATGTAGTCCAGAAATCTACAGTATTAATAAGATGAAAACTTGCTTTGCAGCAGCAGAAATTGAGGAAAGAAAATGGACCAAAAGCTGCAAATCGCTCAGGAGATGAGTGATTCCAGCGACAGCACAAAGATGAGCGAAGTGGCCCTTCCTCTTGAGTAATTTGTGTCCTGATCCTGCAAGGAGCTAAATGCAATGTTTGCGTTCATTGTGATTCAAGAAGCCCCCAAGATGCCAATTGCTGGAACCAGAGGGACTCTCTCAGCAAGGCAGCACTAAAAATTTCCTCTTTTTTTTTTTTTTCCTACCCTCAATTTCTTATTTGTGTCCAGAAATCTGAAAGGGGTTTCAGGGCTAGATGTTCTCTTGGCCATACCCTATGCAGCTTTTTTGTTTGGCTGGGTTTAGTTCATTTCTGGGTTTAGTTCATTTGGTGTCACTGGTTGGTGTATTGGTGAAAGGCAGAACTGGCTTTATTGTTAACATCATCCACAGCCCAGAACTGCTGCAGAAAGAGGTGCAAGCCTCCCTGGAGGCTGCAGTGTCTCCCAGCCTTACGTATGGAGGACCCAAGGGCTGGGGAGATGCGATGAACTTGGGAAGACCCAGAGCTGTAGCAGATTTGCTGTCTTTTAAGTCTTTGCTACAGAGCAATGAGAGGCTGTGAATTTTCTAGCCTGGAGTCAGGGCCTGGTGAGGAAGTTGGAGGAAGTTGGAGTTCCTGGAGAAGGAGCGGATGGATAAGGAGGGCCCTGCGCAGGGGCTGAGCAGTTGCTTCACCAGTAACTTTTTTTTTCCTCCTTTGTTATTTTTATACAAAATATAGCCAAGCAAGAAATTGTTATAGCGGGGAGTTAGATAAATTCATTTTCTAATTTAAAAAAACCAAGTCTTTTAGGGCAGAACCAACAGCGTGAGTGCAAGCCTTGCTGTCAGCAAGTACAAAGACAGCAGTGAGAAAATGTGTGGTAGGGGCTAGTTCGTGCATTTTGCTAAACAACTGCCCAGGCAATAGGAAAGTTTGAGATTCATTGCAGCAGTGGGACCGGCATGGCAGAAGCACACCGGGTGGATGTGCCTAGCTGCGATGAGGCTGTTTAAACCAGAAGGCTTGCATGGATGCTTGCAAAACTTCAGGGCAGGAGACTTAGTAGGCAATAAAATCATCTTCTGTATTACAGGTGGGTTTCCAGTGCTAAAAAACATCCACCCGTTTGGACAGAGCTTGGGGCAGAGATGCTCAGCAACAGCCCAGCTCTGGCTGGAGGACAGATTACATGACCTCAGGCAGTGCTTTGATTTACTCTTCAGTTCCTGTGATTTCATTTTGCAGCAAGTCATTTAGCTTCCTGCCCCCCCATTGATTTTGTCAATAACTGACTAAATCCTCATTTTATTTTTAATGGCTCTCTTACAGCGTGAGACAATTGTCCTGTCCTGTTTGCAATGCAATCCTGGTACCTTTTGGTCAGCTTCTGCTTAAATCATGGATTTCAATTGAGGGAGTTGGGTCAAACATTTCTCAGGTGCTAATATGTTGGATTAATTAGGGCAGAGCAGGGATGAACATGTCCCTTGTCAATATTTAAACAGAATGAAGACCCCGTGAAAGTATGTCACTGTTATAGTAGTTTCATAAC
Organism: Oxyura jamaicensis; assembly: GCF_011077185.1. NCBI lineage: Eukaryota > Metazoa > Chordata > Aves > Anseriformes > Anatidae > Oxyura > Oxyura jamaicensis. Next base: position 197,224,564 of record NC_048893.1, on the reverse strand, counting down.
TCATCTGTGCTATTTAATGTTGGTCCTGAATATAGGGCAAAAGCAAGGTATTAGTGAGATGTGTGTTGTAGGGTTATTTGACTTTGCCCTGCATAGATAAAAAGCATTAGAGAGCTTTGTTGAATAGAGCTCTAGATAGATACAGAGGCTGCAAACAGCTTGAGAGAGTTAAATGCTGTTTGTTGTCCTGCTTTGCCTAGAGTTATGGCTCTCCCACTTCTCTCTGCAGAAGTGCACCATTCCCTAATGTACTTCAGGCAAAAATTAAACCACCTGCTTAAAGTAACCTAGCTACTACTTTCCAGAGATAATTAGGGAATACTTTTACAAACAGAGGATGAAACCTTCAATAAGATTTTTATATTTCTCAAGCTGTAGAGAGTTTCACTGAAATTTGCTGCTGTCCTATTCAAGATCTGTGAATACCCTACTTACTTTCCTTTTAGAATAAATACTTCCTTTGTAAGGCTCTGCTGAAGTAAAAGTTAACTGTAACCTTTAAGTATCTGAATGGTGTTTTCTTTTAGACCTTGGAAGGAGAGAAGAGGAAGGAGAGGGAAAGATGTGCTGGCATGAAAAAAGATGAGCTTGCACGTGGTTTCCCAAAAGACTGTATCCTGCAGGGTGAGTTTAGAAAAGGAAGGAAAAAAAAAAGATGTTAGAGATGCCAAAGTGTACAGAAACCAAACAGTGCCTGGGTAACTCAGGCCTGCTAGAGATGCTCTCCACAAAGAGAGGGACACAATGCAGGGCCCCAGCAGCCTGACCCACAGCTGCCTTGGGCTGCTCCTCATCTGCAATGAAGTCACAGAAACCAAAATTATGCTTTTTGATTGTGCATTCAGTGAAAAGTCAGTTACTCGAAGGGCAGCGTGTGTGCACTTAAGTGGGAGTATTTCCTGATACAAATCCATCCTGTTATTCTCAGAAGGGAATCATCGTGGACCCTGGTCAATGCTGGATGGTGCTGAGCTTTGGCACTGGTTTGTTGGGATGTGAGAGCCTGTACGTGATCAGTCCATGTGCTTTTGGTTATTTTTGGCTGATCCCCTTGCACCTATAGAAAGAGCAGCTGGGCCTGCCCCTCTGCCTGGCTATGGAAGGATGCAGCCCCTTCCCGGAGCAGCCAGCTGGTTGTAAGGGCTGTCTCACGTGGGCAGGCCCTACTGAGATGGCACTGGCTCAAGACGGACCATTGCCATGCTTGTGCCCATCTGCTTTCTCCAGTGGAGGATTTCCCCCTTCCTGAGCCTCCCCTTGCCACCTGCTCCAGTGCAGCCACCCTCCTGCTGCATTTCTATGTAGTGATGCTCAGCGATAGCCCTGGGGAGCTTGGATACTCCCTGACTACAAATGAATCTGGGGAATGCTGTGAATGGGCAGAAACAGAGACTCTCAGCTGCAGAAGACGTGACACCAGTAGGGAACGGGTTGCTAAAGATGTTGGGTGGAAAGAAGGATGTGTGTCTGATTAGCAAACTGATCCCCCCATGCTCTGCCCTGTGGTGGGTGAATTGTAAGGCACAGGAACTTGTCAAGCCATCCTGTCTTTCTAGCTCTTCTGCTCTGAATTCACCCGTAGATACAGAAGTGATGGGAACTGCAGTAGAAGCTGATATCCATCCGTGTTAAGGATTTAGACCAATGCCTTCATTTTGGAGGTGAATGTCGACGTTGAGCTTTACAGTCAAAGAGCAAGTGGAAGGGATTGCTGAGATAAGAAAAGAAGTCATGTTTCTGGACGCCCAGATTTGGGTTTTGCTGTGTTGCAGAGAATGCTTTCAGTAATAAAAAGCTGACTTGAAAAATAATCAGTAGTATCTGTGATTTAAATTTCATTGCCTGAACTCAGAGTAATGGAAAATAGATCAGTCAAAGCTTTTTATCTAACAAGTTTATAAAGGGAGCCAGCTTCATTTCTAATTAGTGACAAGCTCTCTGTGGGGCCATCTTTCCTGCTTCCAGGGTCTAATGCATGGTGTACTCGTGACACTTGTGGATGCAGCACTGAGGGTATTTATTTCAAATAACATCCTTTTTTAAAAGCACAGTAAGACAAACTTGTATATAAACTTATTTCTTGGACAACCCGGTTTCCTGTTAGTAGCCTCAAGATACCCAGGAAGGGGTCTCCATGCTGCAAACAGAGCTCTTTGCTTGTTTTCCTGTTGGTTTCTGATGACAAAGGGAGTTTTTACCTTCTCTAACTCTGGAGGTTCAGGATTTGTTACAGTGGCTTCTGAACCTGATTGAAAGAGAGAAGAAGAGACTACCGCTTGAAGAAAATAATCCTGTTGTTTGTTCTTGCTCTATAGCTATAAATTCAAATACCTGAAAAATAAATGGAGGGTTGAAAAAGCTTTCCTGGCTTATTCTGATGTCTCCTCAGAGTCTAAATATTCCTCTTGGAGATGAATAAAATATTTGGATGTGAGAATCAGGTAGCCTCTGTCCTTCATCCTGAAATTGCTGTGGGTGTATTGGTTAATTCTTGTGCATTGAGAAGGAGATTAACAGAAACAACAGGCATTTTATTCTTGCATCTTCCCTGACGTCCGTGGTGCATCATGTCCTGTGGAGAAAAGGTATTAACTTCGATAAACCTGTGGTAATGAGTTTAATTAAAACCCCAGCAAAGACTGAAGTGATCTGTAGCTTTTGCAAGGGAGCAGGGGCAGGCTTGGGGTTTACAAACATCTGTGGGCTCTCAAGGACACTGGGGGAAGGCTGTTCCCAGCATTTGGTTTCACATAGCACCAGCCAGCCCATGGTACGGATGAGTTTTGTAGGCTGAAAGTTCAACCTCTATGATGATGGCTTTTGGCTCCATTTGTCTTCCCTGAAATCCCTCTGGTTCTGTGGCATGACTACAGAAAAGAGATTTCACTAGAAAGGTGTCATTTTAACGCAGCTTGCAGCTAATTCCACATCCTCTGTCTAAAATTTGCTCAAGTGAAGCCAATGTCTGCGCCATCCTCAGTTCCACCAGCCCTGCGGCAATAGCAGCCTCCAGATTCTCTCCATACTGTAGCCAACAAGATCGTGGTACCCTCTAATTTCTTACATATGCATCTGATAATATACAAATCCCACTGGAAATACTTACTCTTGAAAGTATTATGTTGTTATGGGGCAATTCTTGAACAACTCTGTGTGTGTGTGTGTGTGTGTGTATATATTATACCCACAAAGATAAATCCTGCAGTGGCTCTATCTGAATTGCATGTACCAGAAGCCTGAAACATCAGAAGTGAAGCCGGTGCCTGATTTCTCTATTGCATTTGTCCTTGTTCTGAACAATTTGTTCCTTCTAAAAAGGGAACTGTGCCCATTTTCTTCCAGCCAGCAGTACTCGTGTTTCAAAAATATGGTAGTAGCATTTTACTTGGAGAGATAGACGTGTGTGTGCGCACACACTGAAACCCCCATATAAACCCAGATTTCTGTTAACACTCTAATTTCAGCAGCCGAATGGGAACTCCGGAGTTGAGGTCTTAAAATTCAGGCTAACGGATTTGTGCTCGACCTACTTATGAGGGAGAACCGTGAGAGCGTGGCTTGGTTGGAAACTGCTCCGTGGTATCTGTAAGAATGAGGTTTCTTCTTGGGCTCTTGGGTGCTGCCATGTGCTGACCCTCCCTTGTATGGATATAGCATGTATCTGGTGCAGGATCAAGCTGTGCCTTCTTACAGTCAATAACCCCACATCTGGTTTTCTACTTCCCCCCCAAACTGGAAAACAAATGTAAGTATATTGATACTGTGATCTTTAGGTAATTTGTGATGTTTTCATTAGGTTTGTAAACCTCAGAAACTAATTTTGTTAATGCATAGAGTTGTCCTATATTAGGAAATCTTTTTCTTCTAATTTTATGTTTCTTATTTCTTCTCTTTATGTGTATATATATGTATGTGTGTATATATACATATATATAAGTAGCAGTTCTGTTATCACACTCCTGCAGAAAAACTGTTTTAGTGCATTTGCACTTGGCTGCACAGTCCCCACATGTCACCAGAAAGCAGTGACAAGTGTCTTTGAATGCACAGTCCCTGACAAGTGTCTGCTGGGATGTTTGCGCTTCCCCCTGCCCTATTGCATGGTGGCCATGTCTGAACTTTCTGCTGCAGCCATGAATAAAGCCCAGGGAGTTTTTAAAGCTCCTCATGGAGTTGCTGCACTGCCAGAGATATTTGTTCTTCCACCATTAATCATTTTGCCATATGCATCATAAACCTACAGTCTTTTCTCAGTGGCCATCCCATTCATATCAGTGCTCTCTTACCTGTTGTGCCTCTAGATCAATAAACTACTTGCTTAAAGCCAATTTTAACATTTATATTATGATTTGGGGTTGGGCTCGATGATCTCTTGAGGTTCCTTCCAACCCCTATGATTCTGTGATTTTATTTTGCCAGGTTAATTTTCTTGGGACGGTGCCCCCCAAACTGATTCATTTTGCATCCATACACATGCTTAGCTGGTATTTAATTTCAAAAAGAAAAAAAAAAATTAGAACAAATCCCCTCTAGTTAGAAGCTCAGAACTGAAGAAATTCAAATTTAATTGAGTATTGACTTGTTCAAGTAAACAACCAAGGAATACATTCACTGTGGGCTGAGGCTAATTCTGTTAGGGTAAAGGAGGCTGATTGCGAAATAAATATTAAATAACGTGTCTCATTAAGTTGTGCAGCTTTACAAAAGCTGTCGCCACGGGGAGGAAAAACCTGGCGTGAATTATTGTTTGTTTACTTCAGCTGTCAGTCATCGCGGCGGTGAGCGTGCTGCATCAGTTCGTAGAGTAGCCGTCAGTAACCAGGGCATCCCGCTTCAATGTCATACTCCTTGCTGAAGAATGTGCGAAACTGCATACAAAATTCTTTCAATCGTGTTAACACATCTTTCACAATATTCCTTATTTTTGCTTGATGACATCAGTTCTCGGAGATGCCAGAATGCCGTAAATACCTCCTGTGCGATGCTGGGTGATGCTTAGTTAATGAATGTACTTATGTCTGTGTCTGGAAGTCTGGAGGGATTGTCCATGCCTGCTTCTGCCTCTGATGCAGGGTTTGAGTCATTCATTTCTTTTTGGCCATTTTTGTGTTTTATTTATTGCTCAGATTTTATTACCAGTGGTGAAGTCTTTGAAATAGGGCTTTTTTTTTTCTTAGTCCCCATTTCATACTGTGAGAATATGGAATTACCTGTATCTTGTAGGTGCTACAGTAGTAAAGGTAACCAGTGCATGGGAAATAGCATTAGTGATTTAGGGAATGCAGTCTCTTTAGTTTCACTGTGAGTAAATCTGTATATAATTTGCATCTTCCTCTAGAAGGACTTTGAAGGCAAGATGGTTGAATTCTGCATCTAACTGCTTTATGGTTAGAGGCAAGGCACTCCCAAACTTTCTGTCTCTTGGTTGCCTCCATCTGTAAAATGGAGATAACCTCAGAGGGATGCCTTGAATATTCATCAGTGATTTATTGTTTGCTGCTGATGAAAAAGTGTTACAGGCAATGTTAATGAAGTTTATAGCTCAGCCTCTCTGCTGCGCATTGATCAGTATTTCAGACATCCGCAGTCTCCACACTGAGCACTAGCAAATTCTTAACTGGACTCAGTCTGTAGATGACAATAATAACTCTGCTTTATGCAAGGCTTTTCCTTTGGAAGAACTCCAAAGAATTTTATAAGCTGTCATGCAACCCATGGTGTAACTATTGCCTTTGCAGCCACCAGCTCTCGGCGAGGTGCTGCGTGATGGGTATTGCAACGCAGTTGGCAGCCGTGTGTGAGAGGAGAGCAAAAGAGGAATAATGCTGCATGCAGTGGGGATGGCACAGGCAGGCAAATAAGGAGACAAACTAGTGCTACCCCCATTGTGAATTGTAGCTTTGAGATGATCCATGATTCCTAGAGCTCAAGTGACTGTCATGCAAAATGAGGCATTTTTGTTGCAGTCCCACTGTGCTGTGATTTGGGTTCAGTCCCACTCAAGCAGAAAGAGCACTGTTTGCTCTCAGGGGGCTCCTTCTTGCAGAGCACGTGCTTTTCTGGAGATCTTCATTCAAATACTGCGGTACAACAGTGATTTCAGGGATTCCTCAGCCTGGATGACTGCATGTATCATGTCCTCTTATGGAGGCAGAAGGCACAGTCACTTGCTGTTTGTTCATCTAAAAGAGTTGAAAGCCAAACCCAGGCAATTTACACTCCAACTGAAGTCCGTTAACCCTAAATCCTTTTACAAAGTGTAAATCCCTTTGCAAAGATGGTGGCTAAGGGTTTGTTAAGTTCAGCTGGGTCTGTTCCCTGAAGGATGGAGCCTTGCCTTCTCCCCTGAGTTGGAGACACCTGGGATGGGTTGTCTGTAGTTAAATGTTGTGGTAGATGCCAAATACTGTCACTGGAAAGATGTGGAAGTGCTCTGAGACACTTGTCTTATTCAGAGATTAGATAAGGAATCCAGACCTTTTGTAAGACTAATGTGGGCATTTCAGTAAGCTCCTCAAAGGCAGGTAAGAAGAAACAGTCCCACAGTGTAATATTCCAGACCAGTATCGCATGTTACTGCTTTTAAAGACTTGACATGAGGTTCAAGCTGTCAAATGATTTATTAACGAGATTTCTCAGCTTTTGTGAATGCCATGTGAGAACACTTTTCAGAGAGGTTTTGAGCACTTCACAAAGTGCTGTAGCTTCAAGGGCTCAGAACCACTAAAAACCAAGCCAGAGAGGTTCAGAAAGTAGATAATACAAATCAGTAGTGATGTCTGGAAGGAGCTACAATGGGAATACGTGGGGAAGAAATGCGTGGCTGCTGTGTGTGCTCTTGTTGGATGGGAATGAGTGTCCTGAGCAATCAGGCAGCTGCAGCCAAACAGAAATGGCAAGGGTAAGGGATTGTGCACCTTCACTACAGTGCAGACACTCATTTGGCCTCCTCCTAGCTGCTGGTTGGTCAAAAAACTTATAGAAATTGGATTCTTCTTGTAATTTTTGCTGAAACAGTCTTTCCTTCAGAGAATTCTGAGCCTGCTGGCCAGCCAGGCTAGGTGATTGCTAAAGCCTGCTTTCCTTACAACATGGAGTTAAACGTGCATAGCACTTCTAAGGAAAGGGGAGCTTGTTCAATTCAGGTGCTTGTTTGACAATATTCATCCAAAACTCACCTAGGTATGGAGAAGAGCTAGCAATGTATCTTTAGGCTTGGTCCGGGCAAACCAGTATTTCTGTTTGGAGCACCGTTACCCCTGGGCTAATGGAGGCCACATTAGTCGATAGAGCAGAGTTTGAGGCTTGGCTTCCTGCCTGTGCCTCCCAGTTATATGCTTACACTGATCTTTACAATAAAAACAAAACACAATAATTATAGCCTGCTGGCTGAGTTTATATTTTTGGTATATTGTGTTGCTGGGACTCTGAAAGGCTCTGAGTCATGGATTCTGGTCTTTCTAGATATTTAAAACCCGATAAATTCTATATTTCGCTAAACCCAACACCCCATTGAATATATACAGTGATGACAGTCAATGACTGCATTAATTTTTCATCCAGTACATTTTTCAGCTTTAGGATCTCATTCATCCATATTGCTGCAATTGATCCCTCCTAGAAATACTGTGGTAATTAGAGGAGAGGCTGATTTGCAAGCATTACTGTGACATGTATAACCAACCTGTCTTATTTTGATCCTTTCATTACCTCTGCTTATGACTTTAATTGTGTATCATCTCGAGTAGGACCTGCTGTTTGTGCTCTGAATGAAGGAGGAGCGTGAACTTTTCATTTGCATGTTAATGGCACTTTGTCTGGAAAGGTGTTATGGGGATTTAAGCAGTGCTGTGCAGAAAAAGATAACGTGTCCAGTATGGAATCAACTTTGATGGATAGTAGTTCAGATATTGCTAATAATTAGGGCCTTTTTCTTCTGATATTTCAAATGCACCTTTCAAATAGTCAAGGCAATTGGCGTGATGTAGGAAGAGAATTATTACGGAGAACACCTTCCCGTAATCAGCATCTATCTCCTCCTAGGAAGGAAGAGCTCGTAATTTGCATGCCCTTTCAACAGTGAGGATGTATTAATTGGGTCTTAATATGTGATGTGCCACAGAGGGATGCATTGGAAAATGTTACACACTGAAACTAGCCGGGTTTCTCATGTGTAAGATACGCATGTTGCTGGAAATGTGGGTTGTTCTCATTAACAGCAGTGAGGTGCCAGTGTACAGGCTATCTTGTGAAGTTAGTTTGGCTTTAAGGGCTTTGTTTAAGATGTTTTACCTTCAAACTTATGATATTAAAAAGGAACATCTTGTATTTTATCCTAAGCCTAAAAAGGTTCCCAGTGTTGCATACCACAGTGTGTGGCTGGGGTCATTTTTCTTCTTAAAATGGACAAACTCCTAATGGTCATTTTGACCATAGCTGGCAAAGCCACAGTACTCCCCACCACTCTCCTGCTTTCATGTGGGAAGGACTCGCTCTGAGCAGTTACAGAAATCCCTGTAAATATCAAAAATGCATCTCATGACGCTTCTTCAAATCCCTCCTAACTCCCTGCTCTCCTGACGTCACTTCATCTGTTACTTTTTTCTCATCTTGCCTACGTGTACTGATAGCTCTGAGGTGGAAAATAATGCTTACTGAGGGATTTTTGCCTAGTAGGGAGTACAGTGAGGTCATCAGCCTGGCTTGAGTGTTATCCCCATACAGATTAGAAGTTACTCTTCAGGAGGAAGAAATGGGAAAAATGTACATACTGTTTGTGTACAACTTGTTCTTTCTTTGAAATCTAAAGGATGTACGTGTGGGCACATGTGCGTGGTGGAAAGCGTGCTTGTATGCTCCTCACAGGAGTTAAGTGCCTAGTGAATTTTTTGAGTTGTAACTCAGGCTTTCCAGACTTTCCTCTTTCAACATGGTAGCCCCCACCAAATTATAATATATTATTTCAAAGCAGAACTCATTTTTATGTTGTTGGAATCTGTACAACCTTCTGTAGAGCCTGGTATATATAAAACTCGTATCATGCACACCAAAATAGAGCCAAGCAGCAAACACCAGGAGCACGAAGGAGAAGCTGAGTGTGTGAGGTAGGGAAGCCACACGTGTGGGATCTGTAGCTCTGCTCTTGTTTTCTTAAACAACCAAGCTGATGTTTGAGTGACTTTCATGTTTGACTTGCTGGTTGTTGTAATGCACGATGAATAATTTAACCTCAGTGCAATATTATATTTTTAATCGTGGCTTCATACCCATTCATTATAGCATACACCATTCATTTAGGAGAGATCTGGATTGTCCTAAAAATGCATTTATGCTAAGAGTGAAGGAGATGATGTTCATAGCCATGCTTGGGCTTTATTTTGCTGCCTTTGGGGCAAACACAAGATGACACAGACCTACTCCAAAGAGCATGCGCTGTCTTCACTGACTGTTTAATAAATATACAAACAGTGCTTTCTGTGATCTGCAACTCCTGTAGTCCTACCTGGGAAGCCTCCTTCTGTGCTTACCCAGTTTCATGGAGGGGGAAGAGAGGCTGTTGGTTGCCAAGAAAAGAAACTCGAACCAATTTAAGTGAGAACCTGGAGCTGCCAGCCTTCACCCCAAGCAGGGCATGAGGCCGCTGCAGAGCAGCAGAAACAGAGCCAGCAACCAAGGCAGCAGATTAGTGAGCATGCAGTGAAAACCGGGATTTCTTCGCTGGAGATGAAGTTCTTCACTCCAAAGGCTACAAAAAGACTTTTTTTTTTTTTTTTTTTTTTTTTTTTAATGCGGAGCATTTTTTTTTGCCACAAGCCAGCCTACATCTTGATGCCAAAATGGTGCTTAAACCTGTCTGCTTGTGTTGCACCACAAATGGGATACTTGACACTTAATGCCTAAATTTCCACGATTGCCTTGGGCTGTTTTGTGCTTTTGACAGCAAACTGAAAGCCTATTTGGAATTTACAAGAGCGTGGTTTATTACAGATGCGCAGCTCAGCTGTGGGTAGTGGCGGCTCCTGTTTGGATTGGCATCAAGTTTTGTACTCTAACCCGTTTTATGCTCGGTTGAATTCAGATTCCTGGATCTGACGCACAATTTCACCAGAATATACATGGCCTTGGTAATTTTAACAATGAAGTGTTTTCTAACTTTTGGCAGAGGTAACCCTAAGGCTCTTGACCCTGTCTCTGCAGGTATCTGGCTGTGTCTGTCAGAGATTAGGGACATGTTTTGCCATTTCATCCTTGCCACCATCCCCTCCTGGCTGCATTTCTCTTCTTTTGACCATGCTGTACCAGGTGCTGATGTTCCTCTCTGCAGAGGTGCCACCCGAGCTTGCAGTGCTCCAACAGCCTCTGCAAGGCATCTTTATCCAAGATCCTGTCTTTGCACCCTGAAACTTTTTTTTTTTTTTTAAATAACTATAACCCAAATCTGCCTTACAGTTTCTTTCCACCACTTTTTTTTTCCCTTGTAAACTTAGATTTTAGAGTTAAAATGTGTTTCTTTTAACCATGATCTCTAGCAATTCTGGGTACTGCCAGCTAAGCAAATACCCCAGTCTTGATGAACACAATTTTGCAAGCTCTGTTACCACTTATTTTTGCTTTTTATCATGCATATATCCAGTACTTCAAGCTCACTACATATCAGTTGTGCTGTAGGTGACTATTGCATTTGTGTTGAAAGGGAGCTATTAGTAGTAAAGGTGACAGTAATTAAAATAGTTGGCATTTAGGGTCATCCCTTGGAGAGATGTAAAAGATAGATGTAAAAGCAGAGGAGTTTGAAAAAGTGTTTCCAAGCTGGAATTTGCTTGTTTTTGCTAGGATTGTCTCACCTCAGTAAATTTGTGCAAGTCCTTGCAAACTCTCTGATAACCAAGAGAGAGAAGTTGGGGAAAATAACACTGACTTTGTAAATCTGCTTTCAAAGTTAAGTTTTAAAGTGATACTTGTGGAAAAGTCTCTTACACAGAGCTTTGTGGAGTGGGTGAATTTGGTCTTACAGTGCCACTTCAGGGCAATGCTTCCAGAGCAGTTTGTTCTTTTGCTTACTACAAGAAGGACATGGAGGTGCTTGAGCAAGTCCAGAGAAGGGCTCCGAAGCTGGTGAAGGGTCTGGAGAACAAGTCTTACGAGAAGCGGCTGAGGGAGCTGGGACTGTTTAGCCTGGAGAAAAGGAGGCTCAGGGGCGACCTTATTGCACTCTACAGGTACCTGAAGGGAGGCTGTAGCGAGGTGGCGGTTGGTCTATTCTCCCACGTGCCTGGTGACAGGACGAGGGGGAATGGTCTAAAGTTGTGCCAGGGGAGGTTTAGGTTGGATATTAGGAAAAACTTCTTTCCTGAATGGGTTGTTAGTCACTGGAATAGGCTGCCCAGGGAAGTGGTTGAGTCACCATCCCTGGAGGTCTTTAAAAGACGTTGAGATGGAGAGCTTAGGGAGATGGTTTAGTGGAAGATTTGTTAGCGTTAGGTCGGAGCTTGGACTCGGTGATCTTGGAGGTCTCTTCCAACCCAGACGATTCTGTGATTCAGGGATGCTGCATCAGATGTGAAAGCTGTCCACAGCTCACGGCAGCTTGCTCTGCAGCACAAGCTGGCACTTGTGCATGGCCTGACACTGCGTGGGAGCAGGCTGGGGACAGCGAGGCTGCCCTTCTGTTTCGTGGAATTGAATGGCAAATTGAAATGTTAAGAGGGAAAACTGTGTTTTGTTAAATGAAAATGCCTTATGTTCAGCTTTGAGTTACAATTATTGGGTAGACAGCCTGTTCTGTTAAGGAACAAATGGTGGCAGTCCAAATAATTTCGTATCAAGTTAGGGAACTGCAAAGAAGGAATCAATGCGAGATGTTACATACCCACACAAAGCCACAAGCACAGTCTGTCTGTCTCATGCCATTTCCTCTGACAAGCCATATCCTAAAGAAAAATGTCAAAGTGTGTGTGTATTTAAGAAGCTGATAATGGCAGCCTTTTTTCTGTGGCTGGCTTAAACACACTTTTCTTTCAGGATTGTGTGTCACGATCTTGAGCTCCTGAGTGTGACTAGCTGGCATTAGCCTTAGGACAAAGTCTCCTAGCCAGGATGAAAAACATTTGCTCTGCAACATCCATAAAGGACTAAAATTGTGTGGTGTCCCAGTGTCAGCCCTCTCCAACACAGCAACTTACAGATGATTCTTTTCACTTGCTTTTGATTTTCTTTGTTTTCCTTTTTTTCTTCTCAGCCTACCTTTAATTCCCCTTTAGCCAGTGTTTTGTCCCTTGCCCGTCCCTCCCAGCATCCACCCCCTCGCACAGCAGTTCAGGAAAGCTCCGGACCCAAAATGGCCAGAGGGAAGAAACCCTCTGTGGTGGCAGAGTGGCTCAGAGGCAGCTGAGCACCATCACACCACTCTCCCACTCTACTTCCCCAAAGGAAGAGGGACAGAAAATACAATAGAAAGGGCTCCATGGCTGAGATGAGGACAGGGAGATTGCTTACTAGTTACTGTCACAGGCAAAACAAACTCAGCCAACTCTACTAAGGTAGATTAATAAAATTTAGTGCCTATTACTAACAGACTAGGGCAGTGAGAACTAAAAGCAAACTACAAACACCTTCCCCCCATCCATCCTCTTCCACCTCCTGAGCAGTGCAGAGGAATGGGGAATGGATGCTGTAGTCAGTCCATGACACTTTGTCTCCGCCACTCCCTCACGGTCCCTCTCTGCCCCTGCTCCACGTGGGGTCCCTCCCACGGGATGCCGTCCTTCCCCAACTGAGCCTGCGGGGGCTGCCCACAGGCTGCAGCTCTTCAAGAACTGCTCCCACATGGCTCCGTCCCACGGGGTCCATCCCCCCAGGAGCAAACTGCTCCAGCACGGGTCCCCCATGGGCAGCAGCTCCCCCCAGGCCTCCTGCTCCTGTGTGGGCTCCTCTCCACGGGCTGCAGCTCCTTGGCCTGGAAAGCCCTGGTGTCTGTGCTTTTGGCTTATTTTCTGGGTGAAAGAGCTGAGTCTCCTTGTTGTGTGTTGTGGTTGTAATTCCAATAAGTCCAGCAACCTCAAAATTGCAGCACTGTGGTATGGGTAAGGGTTAATGTGTGAGTCTTTTGTAACACAATTCAGTGTTTCTGAGCTGAAAAGTTATTGTGGAAATCTGTTTATCCCATTCTGGATGCAAAGTGAGCTTTTTTTTTTCATATGTTCATGCTGCAGGGTTTGATCTGCAGCCCTGCAAGCGCAGCCTCTCCTTGGTCAGGGAGAAGGAAGATGAGGAAACTCCTCCTTTTTGCCACATATATAAAAGATGAAGGGTCCAAACTAGTTACCCTTGTAGATCCCATTGCCTTTAGCTGATTTGCTAGGGCACCCATGATCACAGCTCAGCTTTGAGCTGAAGCACAGCCCGGTCTGGTTTGTTGTAGAGGTGAAGGATCCGCAGGGCAAACAACCCCCCGATGCCCATCGCTTTGCTTGAGTGTGGCCCTCAGTGTACGTACGCAGTGAGTTTGAGTGCGGTGCTGCAGTGTTGTACCCCAGCTGCTTTTTGGAGAGTTTAAACACAGGCGCTTGTTGTTTTCTTTAGCGAAGGGACTGCTTTGCAGTGCGTGGTTGTGCAACTTTTGCAATCCCGGCGGATGGGGGTGGGAAATGTGGCAGGAAAAAGCCTAACCCACAGAGGAGCATCTCTTCCAGCAGCTTATAATAAACATGATTCCTTAGGGTCCTGTTGTTCCTTCCAGACAAAAGAGCCGGAGCCTGGGAGTGCAGAGGAAGGCTCGCAGGAGGGGAAGGGCTGCAAATAAAACCAGCAAAAGAAGCCATGGTGGTGAAATTGGTGACGTAAAGCTCCTGTGTGGGCATCCTGCGCTTCCCAGGCTTATAGCCTGCAGCCCAAGAACAAAAGGCAGCAAGCACGGCTGGAAGGAGCTGGCTCTCTGGGGTCTGCTCATGAAGTTACAGCCAAATTAGCTCCTGCCTCTATTCAGCAAATCTGCTCTGATGAAATGTGTGCATTGCTGGTGGTGCAGGGTTCGCTGAATGTCTCGAGTTTGTGAACAATTATTAGTAAAACATTCCCTTCTAGCCATGAAAAAAGGCATTTCTGTTGTCTCTTCTCCTCCACAACACACAAGTTGGAGAGTCAGGGATTTTCTTTTGCCATGACAACCAATGAAACTGCAGAGCCATGTGATTTCTTTATCCTTCCTATGATTAAATTTATTTATTTATTTTTTAAGGGCCATGTTGCCAGCAGAGTAGGGAAACATCAGGTGTTATTTGTTTTTATCATGTGGATTAGGCAGAATTTAATTTGTACATTTGCTTGGGAGCCTGAGTGAGCCAGGGGATATTGATATTTCCACGATTCATGTTACGAACAGTGTCTTAGTTCAGAATTACAATTTTGTACTGAAGCATCATTTTTTTTTTTTTTGTTTGTTTTTCCCTGACACTCTGGTATTCTTAACAGTGTCCTGGCTGCTGCAGGACAAAAACCACCATGGGACCTAAGAATGCTGCTGAACAATAGTGAGGTTCAGAGACCTGAGCCTTGGGGATGCTGATTGATGTGTGATACAAACAGATCAGATAGAGACTTTTATGACCCAATAAATCTCTTCCCATTCTTATGCTGGAGAAAGGTTTTTCAAAATATAACAAGTGAATGGACATGCACAGCATCTGAAATCCATGCAAGGTTTGGACCTTGGATCCACTGGCTCCAGTTCTGAGCACTTCACATGAACATAAAGCCTAGGGCTGGTGTTACTGTCAGCAGGCTCGAGTGCCAGCATTTATCCTCTCTTTTAAAAATTGCTGTTTTCTGCTCAGGACTTTCCCCAGGGTGCCAAATATAGATTCAACACAAAAAAAAAAAATAAAAGAAAAAAGAAAACTGAGAGCAGCGCTGTTGCTAAGGAATAAAAATAAGTGGTCACAAATACAGAGCTGACATGCCATCCAGCTTCTCCACAACCATGAAGCTGTGTGCGTGCAGGTTCTGTAGCTGGGTGACAGCAAGCACTTCCCAGGCTGCACGCATCGTGTGGGCATTGGTGCCTAAGGAGGGCTGGCTACTCTTTGCTCTAGGTAAACAAAAGGAAATAATTTCCTTCTTCCTAGTATTAGCCCTGAAGAGGTCAAAACTCAAGTCAGCCGCTGCCAGATGAGGATTAGTAAAGGACAAGTTCTGAATTTTTATGTGTAGCCCAGCAATGTCTATATTGGAAAAGCCCTGAGAGATTATGTGTGTGATAGGAATATCTTTCTGAGCAAAGGGTGTGCGTGTGCCGTGCTTTGGAAGATCTTGGGCTGTGTCATAGGGCTGTTGTATGCGGACAGCATCAGAAGAGTGAATATTGGTGCTGCAGAAGCTGCAGTTGTTCCTCCTTGTTCTGTACAAAGGCAAATCTCTATCAGCAGATCTCTGCAATAATTTATTAACCTGGGTGGCTGGAGACATGGAGAAACTGAGCTGGGAGCAGAGGTGAGCAGAGGTGAAGACGTGATTTATGTGGGCTAGAGACCGCTGTGACCAGCGCTGTAGTTTAATGTGTGCATGCACATCATGCATATGCGAAGCTTTTTTTTTGTGGGCCTCAAGGTACCACTTGCTGCACCAGCTCTAAATAATAAATCTAAAGGACTGTGCCTCTGGAACACTCCTCCCCTGTCATCCCTGCACAGATTTCAGGCCTTTAGGTAAGCTATTTGAGTAATGTCTCTGCAAAGGTAGGAGACCTTGAGCAGAAAGCTTCCACCAAGAGCTGCTTTTTTGCTTTTGGGGGGTTTCTTTTAGTGTCAATTTTAACCCACACAGATTCTTGAATTGTAGCTGGCCGCCCTAGATGTGAAACTACTTTGGCAGTGGTTTAGGACACGTGAAAAGTACTTTAGCCAACTATAAGGGGAATCGAAAGTTGGCCACGTGTTAGCATGTGAGGTAAAATTTTGCCAGAACATGAATACAGAATTGTAGTCTAGGCTGGAAAAGACCTTCAACATCATAAAGTCCATTCCTTACTCTGTGAAGAGACCTATGGTATCCTTATAAAGGCCTTACTCAGGAGCCATCATGATGAGAAATTACCATTACAGACATATTAGTGATGATAAAAATACTTTTCTATAGAAATGAAATTCTGAGAGGTGCCTGTATGGCCAGCACCTGCAGAATTGGGATGGTTTTGTGGCATCAGTCCTGTTTTGTTCCCCCCGTTTCAGCTGGGAGCTGCTCCACTGAAAACAAAACTGTATCCCTGCAAGTAAAATTGGAGCAGTCTTTGTTGCTAATTTGCAACAAACCCTGAAATGATGAATAGATGCAATAGTTCATAACCTGCCATTACTTTAAGCATTGGAACAGGCTGCCCAGAGAAGTAGTGGAGTCCCCGTCTCTGGAGGTGTTTAAGGGATGTTTAAGGGACGTGGCACTAAGGGACATAGTTTAGTGATGGAACTCAATATGGCAGGTTGATGGTTGGACTTGATGATCCTGAAGGTTTTTTCCAACCTAAATGACTCTGATTCTATGACTTTCCGTGTGGGAAGCATGTTTTACCTGCATTGCTGTGCATACACATGCAGCATTGCAGGATAGAGATCAGGGCTGCACTTCTCCTAGTTGTGCTTTTTGGGTTTTCACTAAAGTTGCATTTTTGCACTTGGCTTCACACTATTCAGGCCAGCAGGAACTGCTGCGTGTCCTGTGTCCCAGGCTCCTGCTGCCTCCCCTGCATCTGGGGCCATGCAGTCACCTACACCCAAGATCTGAGCCAAGTAAAATCTAATTCTGCTCTTCCATCCCCAGACTCTTTCCCATCTGGAGTGGGTCCCAGCTGGCAGGGCTGGGAATAGCTGGGGACCTTCCCTTGGAGGCAGCAGGGCTTAGATCAATTTAAACCAGTCATGAAGCTACACCCAAGTCTCTCTGTTATTTCCCCTTTCTCCCCCCCCCCCCCATCCCCCCCCCAAGCAATTTGTTTTCATGAAACATCTGCTGCTCTGGCAGATTCCTGCAGTTAAAAATGTTCTGGAGCCTTTCCTGTCCTTGCAGAAGTGCAGCTGCCTGCATATTCCCTGTCAGCTCAGCTGAAGGTTTGCTATCAAATGAGAGCATTTTTTTAGAGGGGAGAACACTTGTACAGGTGGCGTGGTTTTGTTACGAGGCAGAAATGTATGTGTGTGCCTTTTTGCATCTTCCAATGTACAAGCATATATGATGCTACAGGTAAAGTGTGTTTCCTGTATGGAAATAATATAATGTTATTAATTGTCTCTGTTAGCTGATGCTATGGCATCTCTGCCATCTTAAAATGGGTCTGTAACTCTTAACTGTTTTATTGTACTCTTCCATCACTTCATTTTCAAAAAGTATTAATTTCCAGAAGAGGATGCTTCCTTTAAAATGCATAACAGAGGCAGAATTTCTTAAAGACAAGTGCACTGCTGCAAGTTGCCATCTTTCCCATTATGGTTGCAGAGATGTGCAATGCACAGCGTGCTTGGTTTGTGATGAGTGTGTGGCTGAGTAAGAAGCCTCTGTTTGAAACCACATCACTGCTTCGTGTCCTCATGCAAGTGTTTGTTAAACACAAAACAAAACTTTTCTTTAACAACCCTGCTCTGCAGTAATAGGCTGTACTCTTGAATTGCTCTTTGCCAGGCAATGGCACTCAGGAGGTTTCTCTTAGCACTGTACAAATGCTGAGGGCTGGGGCAAACGAGACAGAAATGAACATAGCCAGTTCATTTTTAAGTGCCTTTTGACCTGTCTGTTCTTACACCTCATCTGAGACTCTTGCATCTTCAAGGTAAAGTGCTGCAAAGTGGCAAATGCTACTGCTTTCTGAAATCCCTTTTGTAACTGCCTTGTTCTCTCCTACCTCTGGGTACATGGAAGTGCTGGGCAGCTAAATGGCCTGCCTGAGGCCATGTGCCAAGGCAGCAGCAGCAGAGCAGCGCGTAGCCCTGGGGATGCTAGCCTCTCCCTTGGTCTTCAAGGAGATGCTGCCTCACAAAATCCATATCCAGATGACCCACTTAAGGCAACTTACCTGCACCCTACTAATAATTGCCCTAATAATTTTGTGCTAGTTCCTGGAAAAAAACTTCTTTGATTGGCTTGGGAAGACTTCGTTACTGTGCTTTAGACTGTGATTTAAAACATACGAGAGGCGCTGTTTAGGGGTTGAGATCCTCATTGAAACATTATCTGTCCAAATAAGAAAGATGTGATTTATTTATTTCCAGAGGACTGTGATCTATCTTCCTCCCTTCATCAGTTTCTACAGTGCATGTACCTTGCAGCTGCAGTGTCTTGTTTTTTGCAGTCTTGGCTTTGATTCTTACTGTTTTAAGAGAACTAGCACAAGTGCATTTAACTGTAGTGGAAGGGCACACATATCTCTTCTCTGGAAATTTGGTGAGACAGGATGCAGACTGAACCTAGCAGAGATGATTAACAGGTACTGTGTCTGTTCCTCAGGAGGTGTATCTGACTGAATATTAATAAGATCAACTTAATGGGTGAAGTATGATGTCAAGAATGATTTTCATGTTGCTTATCAAATCTTCCCTTTACTGTTGGTGTTGCTGATTTATTGTTATATATTGGAAATGTTGCTTGTAAGTCTGATGTATCTGCCCCAAGCCACCAATCCAGAAGCCTGTATATACATATTTGTGGATACTGTTGTCCATTTTGAACAAGCAGCAAACTTTCATCTTAATATAACTGTTATCTTTTAAATTGCTTCAAATAGGCAGAGATCCTTTACATTTACCCACATTAATTATTGCCCCATTATAAGCCTGAATTTCTCTTTTTGTTACCAAAGCCTTTTAGTGATGCCACATCACCAAAATGGGTGGTGAGGCACTAGGACAGGTTGCCCAGAGAAGCTGTGGATGCCCCATCCCCAGAAGTGTTCAAGGCCAAGCTGGATGGGGCTTTGAGCAACCTGGTCTGGTGGGAGGTGTCCCTGCCCATGGCAGAGGGTTGGAGCTGTATGGGTTTTAAGGTCCCTTTCAACCCAAACCATTCTGTGATTCTGTGATCTTGCTGTCAGTGTTGCTGAACTGTTGCTTCATTCCCATTAGCACAGGTTTGGTGGAGCTCACTCTCAGTGGAGATCAAGGTCCTGTTACCACCCTGAGGTCGACATCTCTGTGGCACATAGTTGTCAGTCTGGTCCACAGACATATCGCCTTGCAGCCTAATCACTGTGTAAGCAGTGTAAATACTTTATTTCTACCCATTTTTGGTTGTGGTGACATACCTGAAAGTTTTGCAGCACCTTCTGTTCCTCGTTGCTCAGCAATTATTTCGTGTGAGCAGTGACTTGGTGCTGAAGCAGGTGAGGAATGTTCTCAACATCATCCTGGGCCTGCAGCCCCCATTGGTGTCTGACCACCCTGTCATCTCCGTTTCTCACCATAGGTGTTTGTACTGTTGGAAGACTCTGGTTTGCCATAAATACAGGATTTGCTGTTTGTCCTGTTACTTGGGCTCAAGTCTGTGAAGACCTCAAACATGGGTGGAAAGGTCTTGCAGAGAGATCTTGACAGTCTAGAGGGCTGGGAAATCAGTTAACAAGTTTGACAAGAGCAAGTGCTGGATTCTGCACTTGGGAAGGGGCAACCCTGGCTGTACATACAGAGTAGGGGATGAGAGGCTGAAGAGTAGCCCCACAGAAAAGGATCTGAGGGTTCTGGTTGCCAGCAAGTTGAACATGAGCCAGCAGTGTGTGCCCTGACAGCCAAAAGGGCCAACTGTACCCTGGGGTGCATCAGGCATGGCATTGCTAGGTGGTCAAGGGAGGGACTGTCCTGCCTGAGGCTGTACTGTTGTGTCTTCACCTCAAGTACTGTGTGCAGTTTTTGGTGCCATAATATAAAAAGGACATAAAACTGTTAGAGAGTGTCCAAAGGAGGGCTACAAAGATGGGGAAGGGTCTAGAGGGGAAGACTTATGAGGAACTGCTGAAGTCCCTTCGGTTGTTCAGCCCAGAGCAGAGCAGGCCGAGGGGAGGCCTCATGGTGGCCTGTAGCTCCCTCATAAGGGGCGTGGAGGGGCAGGCGCTGAGCTCTGCTCTCTGGGGACAGCGGCAGCACCCAAGGGACTGGCATGCAGCTGGGACAGGGGAGGGTCAGGCTGTTAGGAAAAGGTTGTGCACCAAGAACGTGGTCGGGCACTGGGACAGGCTCCCCAGGGCAGTGGTCATGGCACTAAGCCTGCTGGAGTTCAAGAAGTGTTTTGGACAACGCTCTGAGACATATGGCTTTATTTTTGAGTGATCCAGTGTGGAGCCAGGAGTTGGACTTGATGATCTTTGTGGGTCCCTTCCAACTCAGGATATTCTATGATTCTGTGATTCTATGTTCAGTAGTTATTTCCAAAGTAGTTTCACCTCCTCTGTATACAAAACTTTTTTTTTTTTTTTTTTTTTTCTTCTTCTAATGACAAAACCAAATGTGAGCTGAGCTACTGAATGACTTTTTTGCCTCAGTCTTTACTAGAAAGACCACCTTCAGGAAGACCAGGAGAAAGTCTGGAGTAAGGAATATGTACCCTTAGTGGAAGAGGATCAGGGCAGGGAATATAATAAGCAAAGTGGTCGTACAAAAGTCCATGGATCCTGATGGGATGCACCCAAGAGTGCCGGCAGATGTAATTGCAAGGCTACTCAATAGTCTTTGGTTGATCATGGTGACTTGGAGAAGTGCCTGAGGACAAGAGAAATACAAACATCATTCCTACTTTCACGGAAGGTAAGAATGAGGAACCAAGAAACTACAGGTTGGTCAGCCTCACCTTGATCCTTGGGAAGGTGAAGGAGCACTAATGCTTGAAACCATTTCCAAGCACATGTAGGACAAGAAAATTATCAGTAGTAGTCATCATGGATTCACCAGGTGGAAGTCATTCTCAATCAGCTTGATAAGTTTCTGTGATGAAATAATTGACCTGGTAGGTGACTGGGGAGCAGCGGATATTGTCTGCATAGACTTCAGTAGGGTCTTTGAAATTGTGCCCCATAAGATCCTCATAGACAAGCTGTTGATGTATGGGCTGCCTGGGCAGACAGAGAGGGGGATTGAAAACTGGCTGGATGGCCAAGCTTAGAGGGTGGTATCAGTGGAGTAAAGTCTAGTTTGAGGCCTGTGACAAGTGAAATATCTTAAGGGGGTCATTACTGGATCCAGTTCTGTTCAACATCCTCATTAATGATCTGGATGATGGGGCAAAGTGTGCCCTCAAGAAGTTTGCAAATGACACAAAACTGGGATGAGTGGCTGACAGAGGGTCGTGCTACCTTCCAAAGGGACCTTGACAGGCTGTGGAAATGGACTGCATTAGGCAAAGCATTGCACGTAGGTCTATGGAAGACCTGAAACTGTGGGATGCCATTGTGCTGGCCCAGCGTGTCCTCACCAGTTATGTGGCATGACATAGCACAGCATGGAACAGCACAGCACAGGAGCTTGTTGCCACGTGGACCACACAATCCAGGCCCCAGGGTGCCTGGGTGCCCCAGGGTGCACAGCCCTGCGGACGCTGATCTCAGCCACATGAAAGCAAGATTAGATGAGGCTTAATTCCTTGTTACTTATGCTAGGTTTGATAAAGTGATGTAAATGCCAGTAAATCACAAGTTGACTTGAGCAGAAAGCAAGAGGTGGAAAGAACTGTTTTGTTTTGTTTTGTTTTTAATTTTTTATTAAAAAGCATTCTTACAAAACAAAACCTTATTGGCATTTTTTTTGAAAAAAAATCTCATAGTCTCTGACACAAACAAAACCCAATGATCAACAGCAGTAAGATACGTTGTTATAGCTAAAACTCAAGAAAGTTTTCTTGAACAAGCCTTTATAATCCAAAACATCTATTGTACACATGCATATTTCATGGTACCTTTATGGGACTTATGTCATTTATTAATGACATACAGTTAGGCTACTTCCGCATTTGTAACCTCATTTGAGTCATGATGTTCTGGTAAATATCCAAATCCTATATATATGATAGCTTTTCCCTTATCTTATCAAAAATGGTGTTGTCAAATAGTCTAATCTAGCAAATGTTTATCAGAACCCTGTCACCCAGCGTCAAGATATCTCCACGTACAACCACGGCACCACTGAAACCATGCCAACCCCACGAACTAACACATCATTAGACTTCTTTTACCCAGTTGACACACACAAACTTTTATTCTGCATCAAAGATGAATCATTCGTCCTTTGGCATTGCCACACGTAGCTGGTGCTGCTGCTTCTCCCTTTGGTTCACCTGTGGCGGGGGGCATCTGCTTAAAATACAGCTCCCAGTTGCAGCAAGCTGGATATACAAAACTTCACTGGCTTTTCCATGCAAGGCACATTCCAGTTAATGCTTGGCTGTAGTGTTTTTAAAAAAATCATTTTGTATTTTTTTCCTTTGGGAAAAGGCTGTTGTTTTTGAGTGGATAAAACATTTTTGGCTGTATTTCTGGCAGTGCAGTTTTCCACGCTTGGAAGTCAGCCTGTCTGCTGTGCTGGTTGATTCTTTAACCTCTTCCATGTAAAAAATGTGTTGCTGTGTAGTATACAGCTTGGCGTTTGGAATGGTGGATGTGCACGTCAGCATTTTTTTTCAGTCCTAAAGAAATGGATTTTCTATTTGTTATTTTTCAAGTAATGTGCATGTGAGATTTTTCCTAAGTAATGCAGAAATCAGATAGTTCATCTGTCTGTGTGAGTAACATAATCACTGATTAACAGTTCAGTCCTCAAATATATTTGACGGAATATAACTTACTGTCTGTGTGTGATATTTTGCAGCTCCCTGGCCATTCCCGGTGCTGAAGAGCGTTAGAAATGGGTTTGTGGGAATGAAAGATATTGGTGTTGGATTTAGACTGCTGGCTTATGGAGAAACTTATGGAGAAGGAACATATAAGCCATGACCTGATTGAAGTAGTTTAGTGAGCTGCAAGTTTTACCAATTGGCAAAAGAGGTAAGGGGAAAGCCTGTGTGCTCTGTGCAGTCATTGATGCAAACCCCTCAGCTTTAGCTTTTAGCTTTTTAGCTATTATATATAGAAACGTCTCTGTGAGACGCAAGAACTCGCCACTTTGCCACTTAGCTCACTTTGTTTCTACAAAAGAAATATCCTCAGCAAAGGCTTGAGGAGCAGGAATCTCTCCAATTAAAATTTTTGAGTAGGGCTGAGGTTTTCACAATACACTGGTTTTTCCAGCTGGAAACCTTGGACGCAATTTGCTGATTTCCCCCTGCCCCCCCCCCCCCCCCCCCCAAAAAAAAAAAAAAAAAAAAAAAGAATTGTCTAGGCTTCTGGATGACTAGCAGATGTCAGCCAATGCTGATGAGGGTGCAGCATGCGGGGCAGCTCCCCCATGTCCCTGCACTGCTTTTTTACTGAACTTTGGTAGCTCAATACCTCCTGGAAGGGTGAGATGGACTTACTGAGCCTGAATTTGTCTGTGGTGGTGTGAGTGTGCTGTAAGCCCAACGCACCCTGGAGGTGGTGGGTGTAGTAGGTGGCTCATGGACTAAATTCATCTGTGTTTCTGCATGGGAAATCACATTTAAAAATATGGCATTTCTGCACTTGGAACCTTCTCCCTTCCTGCAAGGGACTAGCCTCAACGAAGAGACACCTTTAGGGTTGCCAGTGTGCAGGCAGCTGCATGCTGCTCCCCTGCTCCTCTGGAACAGAAAGTGTGATGGGAGGAGATGAGAAATGCCAGACTGTGCAGCCCTATGTGTAAGCAATACATCTTTTTCTGTAGAATTTGGAAAAACGGCCCTGGAGTTTTAATGTCCTACCTAAATGAGAAGATGGATCCCACCTGCAAGTGGCTTTGCCTCTGCAGAGAGAGCACAGAGTAGGGCTGTGGTGATCCAGGCTTTAGTGGGGATGAAGTCTCTCTTAATTCTTTCTGTTTGGGCTGAAAGAAAATTAAACCTTGAGGAAAGAAGGAGTGAGGAAGTTGGGCAGGGGGGTGGGAGGAAATCCAGGCTCCTGCTTCTCAGAGGGGCATGAGCTGGGCTGCTTGGCAGGCACATGCTGCTCGGGTTGGCAGGTGCCCTGGAAATGAAAATATTTTATCCTGCCTTACGTAATGCAGT
Source organism: Oxyura jamaicensis (assembly GCF_011077185.1). Classification (NCBI taxonomy): domain Eukaryota; kingdom Metazoa; phylum Chordata; class Aves; order Anseriformes; family Anatidae; genus Oxyura; species Oxyura jamaicensis. The sequence goes on along the minus strand of NC_048893.1, from coordinate 197,200,429 downwards.
AGCATGTCCAGAGCTGAGTCCCCTGCAATTTTCTGGCCTGCAAGGAATAATTTTCTGCTTGAAATCTTAGCCTTAGTGATGAATTTTCTGGGTCATATGGCATATGCATTCAATGTAATATCTGTATACAAAACAGCTACTGTTTGAACTTCAGTTGTTTAGGTAAATTTATTTTTGTTTATAGCTGTTGGATGATGAAGAACAGAAAACCTTTCTTGAGTTGTGTAAATACATCAAAACCCACCCTGACCTACACAGCAGGTGGAAGAGGCTGCAGATTCTCCTCTGTGTCTAACTGAAATTAGTTGGTAAACGTGTGTTGTGAGGATGTGAGGTGGGGTAAGGCTGGGAAGCATATTACTGGGGTGCCTGCCTTAATTTAATGCCTCAGTTTCACTCTTTATCCCTAAATGGGAAGAAGCCCTTGCAGTGTGGATTGAAACCTAGGCTGTGGATAGCTGTGCATGACCAAACACTGTGCGTGGATCTGCATCAGCTGGCTGCACTAAGCCTGCTCTGATTTGGGGACAGTGGTCCCCTGACCAATGCTGAACATACCCATGTCTCTGACTCTCCTTGAGGCTGCAGGAACTGAAAATCTGTGAGTGGAACTGGTAGGGAGAGGTGATGATACCATGCTCTGCAATGTGTTCCCTGCTCTGGTTGTCACCTGGCCTCATGGAGCTGGAACTGCTGCTCCATGGACTCACAAGCCTCTGCAACTCAGAAGGGACTGAGATGTTTTGGGGATATAGAAACAAGAAGTTATTTCTGTTTTGCTTGTCTAAAACAAAGGTGTTGAAACATTCTGTAAGACATAAAAGATTTTTGCCTTCAGATGAAAGCTGTGTTTCTTGAGGATGCGTTATCTGGTGATCTTCAGGGAGAGGTTGCAGGCAGGAGTTGGCACACCTTGTGGCTGACCAAGACAGGCTTGCTCTTTTGAAGTCTCCCACTTCACTTTTGGCTCCATGAGCCAAAACAACTGAGGCAAAACCATCATCCCAGAGCCTGCTCTTGTCAAGCCTAGAGGTGGAAATTCTTCCTCAAGCAAAGTAGTTGAGAGAAGAGTGACGGATTTCTTCACCAACTAAAAACCTCATTCATACTTGTGTTTTGTGCAGGGACTACAAAGACTCGCCAGTAAAAAGCTGGTGAGGGACAGGCAGGGTAGGAGTTTCATCCATTTGAAGGAGAACTCAATCACTCTAAAGCCATTAGCATCTCCCAGATGGTTTTTAAAGCTCTGCCTCATGTTTTTGCCGCTTATTTGTTCCTCAAAGAGATTGAGCATGGCATGGTCAAAGCCAGTCAGAGATGACGAACCCCCTGTGCCCATCCAAGCTTATGGGTGAAAAATTACTGCAAAAAGAAGATAAATCATTAGTTGAGATGGTAGAGAGGGCAATGGTGAATATGGTGAAGTAAACTGAAGCGGATCAGGGAGAACTAATAGGTGAATAGAACAAATGCAGGGAGAGGACATCATGCTGGGGAATAAACTAAACCATGTCTGGAAATTGTATGCTGTAAAGCATATCTTTGCTGCACATAAGCTCCTTGCCTTGTGGCACGTGGCGATCAGAAGCAGACAGGGGTGTATCTCCCTCCTCCACCAGCTCTGCTTTCACATTTAGAGGCAGTGAAGAGCCCATAGCAAGGTAAAGCAGAGGGCCAGGTCCTGCTGACCACGCTTACAGGAGAGTTTCTCTAACTGGGGCCCTGGGTGAAGGGGGAAGGACTGCTGGATCTCACCAGTGCTCACTGCATGGGGTAGGCAGCCCATGGCTTCTGCACGTCCTTTTCTGGGTGTCTCCATGTGAGCTTGCTTGTGGGAGCTAGCAGAGGGGGAAGAAGGGGTGAAAGCACCCATCCCTGCTGTGCGCTTTCATTACGGATGGATCTCAACAGCCTTCTGGTTGAATTAGGATTAAGTATTGAAAAATACCTGGAGCATTGTCTTGCCCAATACAGTCAGCTGAGCCTGGAATGTGTCCTGCCATCCCTAGGCTGCAGAGCCACGGGCAGACGACCTTGTCTGGTGGTCACCCAGCTTTGAGTCACCCATCTTGGCCACTTGTTCCTGCCCCACAAAATCCACGTGAGGGGCTGAGTGCTGAAACAGAGCAGTGACCCCGGTTAAATAAAACCCTGCAAAACTCCTTCATTTTGAGATCTCTGCCTGACCTGCGAGTGGTGGGAGCAGCACATGGCAGGCACAAGCAGCTGGGGCTTGGCTGGGCTGCGAAATGTACAAACTGCCTCCAGGAAAAACAGCCATGAAACTTGGTTTTCTGTCCTGCCGCAAGCTAGGGCATGTCTCTGTGCCGTAGCTGGCCCAGTTTCTGATGAGAGTGGTGGTTTAAAGAAATGTTTTGGTGGTGAAGGGTTGCTGAGGCATGGGTGGGCATCCTGTTCCCTGCCCTTGCTGCAGGGTTTTGTCTGTGCCAAAGGGTGGGACAGGCAGCTGCGGCCCCAGCGCCCTAGAGCAATGTCCTGATGCAAGGCAGAGCCCTGTGCCTAGAAGCACAAAAAAGCAGAGAAGAAAATAGGGGGAAAAAATGAAAAGGAAGAAAAGAATTATATCCTTAAAAAAAAAAAAAAAAGAAGAAGTGATGTGTGATGTACTGCCGAGACCAGCATTCCCGGCAGGAGAGCGGGCAGAGGTTGAGACACATCTTCCCTGGGGAGCGGGAGGGCTGCGGGAGGCTGAGTCAGCAGGAAGGGTCACTTGGCCGAAAGGCTGAGTTGCGAAGGAGGCGATTTCGTAACGGTAACTGATGCAATGCCTTTCTGTTTGGCGCTGCCTGCCTGGTGGCTGAGGGTGTGGGCACACAAGAGGCAGGAACAGCAGTTTTTGTGGATGGGGGCGATAGGGCAACGATGGTCAGCTTCAGCGGCCAGCTGCCCCTCCAAATTACCCCTCCTTTACTTTCCCCCATCCCCTCCCATGCCCCCACTTCCACTGTACCCTTTTTATGTCGCTTGAGTTCTGGCATTTAATCTCATCATTGCACCGTTTGCTTTATGTCCCTGGCTTCTCTTTCAGTTCCAGTTTGGGGTCGTTATCACATATGATTAGTCTTGGAGCCTAATGAAGGGGATCAGACATAACTCTAGGGTATGTCTGAGCCATTTAGTGTTTCTGAGCTCAAAGATCTGCAGAGGAAGTTTATTTTTAAGCTTCCCGAGAAGATAAATTTGAATGTTGGATTGTTTAGGGTACAAGTAATATAAATGAAATTGCTCCAGGGAAGCAATGCCCTCTGGGATTTGAAAAATCCCAGGGATAATTATCTAGTGCTGAGCAAGTCTCCTTAGTCTTGAAATAGCTTTTAGTAGATGATCACATTTTTCTCCATGTTGGCTTGTCTGAAAGCTTGAAGCCGTGCATTAACATTTAGCCTTGATTATGAGTACCATCAGCATGTTCTTAAGACTGTCTTTATCATCCAGGGAAAGCCAGGCATGGAAGTACAAAGCTATTACACAGAACAACAGTCCCAGAAAACAAACCAGAGCATTTTTAAAGCCTGCTCTTTTAAGATCCTGCTCCTGGGAGGTTCAAGCATCTTCAGGGCTTCTCCAGCTGCTGCTGTGTGGTGGCAGCGTGCAGGAGACCGTAGCTCCAGCTCAGCTGTGAGGCGTCCCTGTAGTGACTCAGCTGCGTCCCTCCTCACTGCCTGCTAATGTGATATAGCTCATTAGTCACTGATTGGTGAGGTTAGCCTGTTTTTAGGCTCCTGGAGAGGTCAAGGGTCACATAGACACCAAGCAGCTGCATTGGTGCAGCTGTTGCCTTCAGGTCCATCATGTGCTTGGTGGTGCTTGGAGAGCTGTTTCAGTGTGCTCTGTTGGGTTGACCAAACTCTGTGAGCAATCTGGGGCTTGACTGAGGATGGCAATTCCCTAATACATTTTTCCCCCTATTTTTGCCTTTTCCTTACCACCCTCCATCTTCTGTGCTTCCCAGCTTTGGCTCTGTCTCCTCATCCATCATCTATATGTGCTGGTAGGTTAGGTACCATACGCAGATATCCCAACTGATGGCTCATGGATCTGTCTCTGTACCGAAGTCTCCTATGCCATTACCCCAGACCAGTCCTGAGGACAGGTCTTTGACAGCAGCTATAGTATCTGTATTTTTTTGGATACAACTGCTCTGGCACACTGCCCTTTTGCTCCCCTGTCATACAATCAGAATCATGGAATCATCTCAGTTGCAAATCACCTTCAAGATCAAGTTCAACCGTCCACCTGACCTACTGAGTCCCATCACAAAACCACATACATCCCTTAGTACCATGGGCTTTTCTGGCTGCCCCAAATCTCTGACCGAATCTCTTCTGCCTGTCTCGATGGTTACAACCCCCTCCTCTGGCCACAGTGCCTGCAGCACCCGTGGGTGCTCTGGAGACAGAGGTGCATCCCTCACTTCTTGTCCAGCTGCAGCAAGCTGCATGGGTCTGCTTGGTCCTCCCTGTCCTTTTTGGGTCTGAAGGAAGCCTGTCGGGTCTTCCACCGTGTAGGCAATGCTGCCTGTGTCCTGACACATTGCCAAAAAGCCAGTCCGTGCATCATGGCAAGGGGGTTGCACAGGGATGTGTGTGCTGGGTTCCCCTGAGCCTCCTCTCTTTACTCTTCCCATTTGATATTTTTATACCAAGCTATCCTCACATTTTTTTTTAAATGATCATCATCATAATTGCAATATTTTTAATAGTATGTATTATTCCTTCTTCCTTTAAAAAAGTTCTCTTTTAATATACTTCAGCTGTTACCCCCTGCTCCCTAGTAATATTATAGCAAATGAACTTTTCTTTACAGCAAACACTGCTTTTATTTATAACCAATTGCCCTGTTTGTTCTGCCCCTGTGCCCTCCCTGATCCCTGCTCTGCTGAAAAGCAGCAACGATGACTCGTGGGATGGCACGAAAGCCAAAAACTGTCCGAGGCCGTGCAGTGGCTGACGTTGCTGGCCCAGGTGGACTCTGCCTGCGTGTTGCCACTGGGGCGGGGTGGGAAGGGCTCTTGTCCCTTATCTGGGTAGCCACACGCGTGCTGGGAAGACCTTTGTGCTGATAGCTGGAGGAATAAAGTTCAATGGGAATGAAAGGGCATTTCCCTAGCGGGAGGGAGTCAAAAATCAGAGCCGTCCTGCGGTGGAGCTGAACACCCAGCGTGGGGGACACAGCTTTGGCCACCACCTTGGTTCACGCTGTCTCACCTCCTTTCTCTCTTGCAGCTGCGTAAATGAGTATGGAAGATTATGATTTCCTCTTCAAAATTGTTTTAATCGGCAACGCCGGTGTGGGGAAGACCTGCTTGGTCCGACGCTTCACGCAGGTAAGGTCGGGCACTAGCTAGACGTGGAGCATCACGTGGGAGCGTGGAGGTCTCCACCAGCACCCACACTCCACAGGCTTTTGTTATCCACACTTGCAGCACCCATGTCACCCATGGTGATGTACCAGCATGAGCACTGCATCAGTAACTAGTGCTGTGCGTGGTTTTGCCGGGGTTCTGGTTTATAAGGACCTCCTGTTGCATTTCCTATGGACCTTCTCATCCTGACCCTCCAGGGTGGACCAGCCTGCTGCTGTACTAAGCTCTCTCTCATGTTGTCCATTAGTAAATGATTAAATAATCTGGGTCCTGGGCTGTCAGCCCAGGGTCTTCTGTTAAATATCAGGCCAGGGATTGCACCTGAAAAGTTACCAGGGGCATTTAATAATGGTTTGAAGCAGTGGAGTGCGATTCTGGCAGCAAAATGAGATGTTGCATTGCCTGGGAAAAATCTGTGCTCCCTGTATTTGTGGCTTTACATACACCAGCTCCTGAAAAGCTTGCAGTAACAGTGGGGGCCAGCTCAGCCCATATCTACCTGACTGGGGAAAATGAATCAAATACAAAGGTTTCAGGACTGTTTTCCCTCTGTAACAGAACAGCAGGAAGAGGACTAGGCATCTGTGATTTGGGCTCAGAGAAGAGTTTGCATGGTGTACTCTAAAATGCAAGTTATGTTTCTTTTGTCGCTGTTGTTGCAGTCCCTTCTGGGAATCATCAGTTTAAGTTTTAAAACTGTAGTGATGTTAAACATGCGGTTTGCCTGTACCAGCTGCTGGCAATGAAGCTGGTTAGTCCCAAAGGGTTAACCATGAAATCTGCAGCCGTCACTGCTGCCTGCACTTTGGCAGTGCTGCTGCTGCTATAGGGGATGGATGTGCCCCAAAAACAACACGGCTTTGTAGGCTGGGACACCAGAAATCAGAAAACTCTGCTTGTTTTTGTTCAGTTGGCTGTTGCTCCTTTCTCGAAATCGAGCACTGCCAGCCATGGGCTGTGCTCTGGGAGCAGGATCTGGCCACGCGGGAGCTGCTGGGGATGCCCTGGGGATTCCTTTCCTCACTGTGGCAGGACCTTTCCTCATCTCTTTCAAGGCGATGGAGAATTGGGTCAGAGGGACCCAGCCTGCCTTTCCCCTGCCTTTTCTGAGTGCACAGAAGCAGGAGGGTTTTTCCCCTCTCCTTTTTCCCTTTATACATCCTCCTGTTTGCTTTCCTACCTTTCAAATCAACTGCTTGCAACAGCATTAGGGGTTGAATTATAGTTACCTTTGTGCTGGAGAAATGTGGTCTTTTGTTTAGCTCCCCGTAACAAGGAGGTGGCAGTGGATTTTGTGGCTTCTTCGGATGGATGCTGTGGAGATGGATCAGTGTGCAGAGCCTGCCCTGGTCTCTGTCCCCCCTGCTTTGAGTGGTGGAGGAAGCAGGCACATCTTTCAGGGCAATTCCTTTGGAGGTGTCCTCCCATCTAAGTGTCCAGAGAATTGAGCAAGGGAGGAGTAGGGATGGCAAAGAGATGGGCACCCAGAGGGAAGTTTTTCTTGCTACACAACTTGTTTAACAAAACTGTGTTTTCTTTCAGGGGCTTTTTCCACCAGGCCAAGGCGCCACGATTGGAGTTGACTTTATGATTAAAACTGTGGAGATAAACGGTGAAAAAGTAAAGGTAGGAACCTGATGGTTTTCAATATAAACTCATATGGTGGCACCGTAGTTTGGATTTCTTGCTGCAGCATGCCTGCTGCTGGAAGGTCCAGGACTGCCTGTCATGTTTTGAAAATGCACCATCAGGAGCATGGGAAGGGGAGATGCCCCATCCCTGGAAGTGTTCCAGGCCAGGTTGGATGGGGCTTTGAGCAACCTGATGTGGTGGGAGGTGTCCTTGTCCATGGCAGGGGTTTGGAATTAGGTGATCTTTAAAGTGCCTTCCAACCCAAACCATTCTGTGATTCTATGAGATCTTGCAAAGCTCTGTTCTTGCTCAGAAGATCCTGAGATGGTGCCTGGCTGGGGTTGAGAAAGCACAAAGAAGCATTTCAATGCAGCCTCCATTTACTGCACTGCTGGTAAGATGGAATCTGTTGAGTTCCCACTGGGATGTGCCTGATAAAGGTTTTCTCCTGTGAGCTCCTGAGATGGCTGGGCTGGTGCGGTTCTGAAGAACGAAGGCTTGTTTCCCACTTCTGTTGAGTTACAGACCTGAGAAAAGTGGAGATGTTCACCATACTGGTGCTTTGGTCAACAGGTTGACATAAGAAGGGCAATGTCTGCACTATTGACTATCTGCTTCCAAGACAGGGTGGTTGCAACCAAATCATCACTGGGCAACTCCTTGTCCCATGCTACCTGCTGAACCTAGCTTGGGTATTGCTTGTCAGGGAACTATTTTGTCTGGGCCAAAACACACCAGGGCCCAAGTTAATGCTTTTGTGGGATCTATGGTTCAGTTCCAGTGCTCAGAGATGTTGGCTGGCACTACTTAAGTCATTAGCAGAGCTTTCACCAGAGCTATTGGCATTTGAGAGCTGGGAGAAGAGAATGAGCCCCTGATGTCAAGGTGTCCAGGGTCCTTGACACCTGGAATTATTTTTTCTGCATTAAGCCCGTGGGTATTGAAGTGAAAAACAACATTTTTTTTCCTTGATGCCTTCATCTTATCTAGTGATGAGCAGGTGGGAGAGTGGCAGCAGTGTGACAGTGGCTGGGTGGATTGAAACTTGTTTTTAAGCATGTGCAAGTGATGGGATGGAAACAGTGGACTGTGCAGATTTTCAGCCCTGTGTTTTTTTCCACCCATGTTTCAGTGCAGAGGTTTTCTGAGTAGAAAATTGGATGGAAATCAGACTTTAAAAGCATATCAAGAGGTTGCCACCCTGCTGCACGAGGAGCTGTACATTTGCTATGGCAAGTGATGGTCCTTGACCAAAAGGCCTTGCAGAATGAGCAGGTGGAGGACGGGAGATGTAGATACCTTCATCAGATACAGACTGAGTTAACCTTCGACATGCTGCTGTGGGACAGAGCAACAGGCAGGAAAGTGCTGAGCATCCCACATAGCTCCTGTGCTGTCAGCACATAGTTTAGTGGAACTCCACTGAAGGTGGAGGTCATTTATCTGTTCCATACCTGGTGTAATCCCACTGTACTGAGACTCTCTTAGAGGGAGAAAGGCAATCTTGGAGGAAGGTTTTCCCATCCTCTTCAGACACCCGTCCTTTCCTGGCTGCTCCTGTGGCGCCGCCATCTGTGGTCCCTGCCAGGTACAGGCGGAGCCTCAACAACACTTCTTGTACCAGGTTTTGGTCCAGGTTTTCTTCTTGGTCCAGGTTTTGAACATCAGAAATTAGGAGAAGTCATCAAGGTTCTGCCTACGTTCGACTTGTTGCTCCCGTGACATGATCCTGTTTAACACCAGTTTGGACTGAGGATTCAGACTCCTTAAGAGAAAGTCATGAGCACCATTCGGGGTGTTCAAAGCCCATTCCCATCACCCACCAGAGGAGTAAGTTGGAGTCACCAGAGCTCAGCCACAATGACAGCAGTGTGGGAAGAAGTTTAGTAGGACACATTTTGGTGTTTGAACAAGTCTTATAGAGTCTGAAAGGCAAAATGATTCCTTTCTGCCTCTTGCATCAGTGCAGGCAGGGACTGAGCTTGTAGCTGAAACTTTCTGAGCAAGCAACGCCAGTGAGAGTAAACATTTAATAAGCGGGAAAAGCAGGGATGACTCAGAGCTGAGAGGGGAAAAATGACATCTCAGTCAAACGAGGCACTAGCTCATGGAACAGTGCCAAGCTGTGACTGCTTCAGTGCTGGGCAGCATCTCCTGCATGGCATTGGGATCCAGGGTCAGAGCAGAGCCATTCACCAAGAAAGTTTTAAGACTTAAAAACTATATGTGTGTGTGTGTGTGTGTGAATTTCTGGGAAAAATACTTTCCGGCTTTAAAATTGCATTTGAAAGTCAGAGGAAAGAGCCTTGCTAGCATGAGTTGTGTGCAAGCTATTTCAGATGTGAGTGGCTACTAAGGCTCGCTGGCAGGTAAACTGAGACAGCCCTTTGAATTTTAGGTGTTTTATATATATATACATATATATATATGTCTGATCATTTCTAACAAATCATCAGACATAACCAAAAATATGAGCAATGTATGTACTGAGAGGCTACACAAATTTGAAAGTAATTATAGTGCCAGCCGAAGATAAGCATCCTCACTGCTACAAAGACAAGGCTCTGCTGCATGCACCTGTGATCCTACTGCACTTGGTGGAAGTGTCCATATGCACTGAACGTACTAAGAGCTAAATGTACATGCAAGTGTCAGGGGAGAGGAAAGCATGGCTCCAAGAAAATTGGCATCCAGGTGACTGTTTTTTGCAGGTAGTCACAGGCCTGCCCAGCTACAAACCCTCTCCCCCTTTTGATTTTAAAATCTGTTACATAAAAGCGGTGGAAAAGCACGGTCACATCAAGTCTTAATCTGTCAGAGATCTTTCCGATAAATGAAATGCATTTATTAACTAGAGTTAACCACTACACCAACCTGTAGATATTTTTCCTGGGAAATAGCTGCACAACAACAGCAACAAAATTATCTGTGCTTTTTCTGTCTGCTGGAGTTTGTAGGCTGGTTTGTTTTAAACAGAACTCGTTTGTTACCTGAATTTTATGTGCAAATAGTGTCACACATGGTTTTGTGTGGCCCTTTACTGCAGGTGCCATATTCAGCTATTTAAACAAAGCTATGCCGAGAGATTAAGCTCAGAGGTGCCAGGAGCTGCGAGCCAGCAGCAAATTCCTTTCTCTGCAAAAATGTACTTTTTCAGAATCATACCCCACATCTGAAAGCTGCTAATGGGGGCTCTTGTTTCAAGCTCACGTATTTATGATGAGTAGCTGACCTAGTTTGACATTGAAACTGGGCAAGAACAAGGCTTGCTCTATTATGGGCTGCTGTATATATGGAAAAAATATCAAATACTTTTAATTTTTCTTCAGGATTCTGGCTAGAAATCAGCCTTTCGCATACTAAGTTCCAGGGAGCGGTGCTTAAAAAATAAAAGCTGAAGCAGAGAAATGCTCTTTTATGCCGAAATGTTTTCATTTGGGATGCTTTTCTTTGCCTGCTTTTTGAAAAGTTGTGGTTTTAATGAGCCACCAAAAGCTGTCAGATGGTTGTTACAAAAATGGTACGGGTTTGTTTCATATTGCGAAATGAATGTTGTTTTTTTCTGGACCCAGAGAGTTTGCCAAGCAGTGGTTAAGCACATGACCTCTTAGCTGTAGTTAGGGACATGCCAGTCACTTCTACACATCAGGAAGGAAGGTGGCGAGCAGCTGGGAGGGATGTCTGAAGTTTGTAGAGGAAACGTGTCAGAGTCCTTGGATGAGCCTTCAGCTGCAAACCTGAGCTTTGTCCACTCCCGTGGTATCCACCCTTCAGTGCATCATCTCAGGATAAATAACTAACTTTGGGAGCTACGTGTTGGCTTCCTTATTCCCTCTGGGACAGACCCTGCTGTGGGTTGGACTGCAGGGCAAGGAGGAGAGAGGAGACCTTCTGCTGCCGGTGCCTGCGCTGTAATTCCAAGCCAGCAGCTCTGGCCGAGGGAGATGCTGCAAGGCCCTTGAATGCTGACGGACCTGCAGCTTGCCGGGGAGGTCGGCAGCAATGCCAGCTGACTTTGTGCCTTGCATTTCAATCTGCAAAAGCAGAAATGGAAACAAACAAGCAAAAAAGGTTGGGGGATGGAAAGCCAAAGGGAAGAAGAGCTAAGTGTTTTCCCAGCAGTGGTTGTACCCTGGAGGTGTTTAGGTCAAAACAGTGCTTCTACCAATTAAAAACCTTAAAATGATTTTTTTTTCTCCTCTCCACTCCCCCTTGTTGTGTCAAAAGCTGCAAATCTGGGACACGGCAGGCCAGGAGCGGTTCCGGTCCATAACGCAGAGTTACTACCGCAGTGCCAACGCCTTGATACTGACCTACGACATCACCTGCGAAGAGTCCTTCCGATGCCTCCCCGAGTGGCTGCGAGAAATCGAGCAGTACGCCAGCAATAAGGTCATCACCGTGCTAGTGGGTAAGTCAGCGGCCTCCCTCCGCGGGGTGGTGCTGCGATGGTGGGCACTTGGTGGCAGATGGAGGTGTTGGAGGGAGGAAGGAGTGGTATCTGCGTGACGTGGAGGTGCAGGAGGCTCAAACTGGTGCAAATAAAGCAGAGCTGTAACCATGTGTGGGTGCAGGGTGTAGCTGGTGCCTTAAACCCACCCGCTTGGACCATTCCTCCAGCAGACAACCCCAGCATGCTGGTGGAGATTTTCAGGACACCCTAGGTGCTTCTCGAAGTCTGGTCCTGTCTCAAGCCTGAAGGCTGTTGTGTGCAGAGGTGGATATTTCCCTCGGGTCAGTCCCATAGGGGACTGAAGCATTGATTATGGCAGAGCTAAAAATGCAGGCTTATCCCTTGTGACTCCCAGCTCAGATCTCCACAGATCTATGAGGATATGCTCAAGCTGGTGATGCTTGTAGGTTGATGTACCCCACAGCTGTGGACAGCTGGAGTATTGGCTTAAGTGGGACAAGATGTGGGAACCAGACCAGGATGCTCTGTGCATCTTAGCATTCATGGGTAAGACAGAGCTGGAAAACTGGTTATTTTTGTCTGGATTTTAGGAAACCTAAAAATAAATACTGAATGCCATGTTAATCTAGCAGCTTCAACTCAAGCTAAAACAGACCCCAGGCCATCTGTCTGCTATATGCAAGGTGAAGGTTATTTTGCTTACCCATGCTTCTGCATGCTCTGCTTTCAGTATCTGATAGTCAGGACTTGGCTTTTAAAGGCCCAAGAGCAATAGAAAAAGAGCATACAAAGAGCAATAGAAAAATAATTTGGGGAAAGCTGGCAAGTTTCATACTGCAGTATCGTTATTTCATTTAGTAGCTTGCTGTTTAAAAGAAAAATCTAGAGGATGATAAAATACCTTTAAGGTGTCTTTAAAGGTCTTTTGAGCTTTACATGCCCCAATGGTATTGCAAGTGAGTCTTGGGATTTAAGGAGCTGCCATACAAGAAACTCACTACACTCCAGAAGAAGAGTATGGCACATGTACAAATGGCTCAGAAATAATTAATAAATGACTAACAAATGTACATAAGATTTTTTAGGGAATGTTAAGTTAATTATCAGCATCTGCAGCGTGAAATATAAATAACTTCCACAGCACACACTTTAAACATGGTAACACCCATAAAGTGCTTGTGTTGAGTGAGAATTTGTTTAGAAAGAGTAACTGCAGTGTATACAGTGTGTTCAATAAATTGCTTCATCAGGAAAGAAGGGGAATATTGGATGAAAGAAGGGCAATGGGAGATGGCTTGCTAGTGCAGTCTTCTCCTGCTGGTTCTCACACCACCTCCAGACACAAGGCCAGGAGAGGTTTCCTCCTGAACCTGACGAGTCCCTGGACACAGTCCCTTGTTATCACAGGGACTGCTCTGTTACCTTCTTTGTAAGATTAATTTATGGCAAAGACATCATATTTGAAGTGAAGTGGCCTGTAATAGGCTGTAATTATATCAGATGGTTGCTGGGGGCATTAATCAACTCCCTGCTAAAATGAGCTCTCTGAAGGAGGGGGCTGGTTCCTTGCCCCACCTCGCTCTGTGAGTGCCCCCGAGCCCGTCTGTGCTCCAGCCTCAGCAGCCAAATCAGTTGCAGGGATATTTAATTAAGATAGGAAAGCAGTCTTCTGTACCAGACTGCCTTTAAAGCTTGTAACGACATGAGAAATATCACACTTAGTGTCTCACGTGCTATAATTGACATTTTAAGTGCTCCTCAGAGCCAGAGCAGGAGAATTTTCAATAGATATTAAAATGGAAATTCTTTAATGTCAGTTGATAGCAGCAAACAGATGCACTAGTACTAAATAAAAGCTGACGGACTTGGATGTTCACAGGCCATGTTCCATTAAGTGAGCTGATATTAAATGAACCTGACCTGTGTATCAGGGAATCCATTATTTGGAGGGGAGAGCAAGCAGTGAGTTTCACATCAAAAGGCCTATCCACACATATGTACAGTACCAAACTTTTCTTCATCCCATATCAACTTGTGTTTCTTTTGTTTTGGAAGTCAAATTAATTCCCTCTCTACAATCTTCCACCAATGCAGGTAATAAGATTGATTTAGCCGATAAGAGGGAAGTCTCCCAGCAAAGAGCCGCAGAGTTCTCCGAAGCACAGGACATGTACTATCTGGAAACCTCAGCGAAAGAATCGGATAATGTGGAAAAACTCTTCCTGGACTTAGCCTGCCGGCTGATCAGCGAGGCACGGCAGAACACCCTTGTGAACAATGTCTCATCCCCCTTACCAGGAGAGGGGAAAAGTATCAGCTATTTGACTTGCTGTAATTTTAATTAAAGAGCTGGCATGTGATTCTCCATCCGCCATGGGCCCACAGGATTTTTTGCTGGGATTTATCTCCTCGGAGGGAATTCCTGCCACTTTGACCCATCTGACGTCCCCTGAGTCAGGTTGCAGACCTAGAAGCATGGCAGGCTGATAGCTCCAGCTGCATGGCAATGTAGCAGAATATAATGTGGTTTAAATTTAATTTTTCTTGCAGTTTCTGGAGTGGGAGAGGAAATAGTAGAATTGGACAAGTGGATCGTGTAATGCAGAACATGAGCATTTCCTTCTGCACGTGATGAGATCAGCCTCTCTTGGAGAAGACACTGAAGAGTTCAAGATCTCTCTTACAGAACAATGTGTTTGGTCCTTTGTAAAAGAAAAAAAAAAAAAACAACACAACAACGAGCACTGAACCTGGACTACACTGGCAATCATCTAGACTGCCAGCCAAGTGAATTCTTAGGATGCGTACATACATAGTGTCTGCCCACATGTCTTCGTGGAGGACTGGTGTTTAAAATAGTGTTACATCTCTCATCTATAGGCACTTTCATGAACATGGAATTAAAAAAAAAAAAAAAGAAAAAAAAAGAGAAGTTATATCTCAACATTTTCAGACAAAGATTTGAGAAGACATGGCTACAGCTCTGTTGCTTCCTTTGGTGCTAGCAGTTCAGCAAATATTCCGTAGACCAAGCATAGTCTTACTATATTGCTGTCCTCTGAATGTGTAACTTTGATTAGGAAAAGAACACTAATAAGCACTGTTCATTAAAATCCCATTACCTCTTTTTCTAGGCTTGAACATAGTGAGAAAGGACTGTGTTTCTTTGATATCCAACACAGGATGAAAGGAATTCCCAGAAATAAAATAAATAAATAAGAAAATGAACTGTCCCTCCTCTAATTGGTATTGTCCTGAAATGAAAAATTAGCCTTGGGAAATGATATTGGTGGAATTGAAAAAATGCACCAGGCACGACCAAAATCTTTTGTGTGCACTGATTGTACATAAGGGTTCAAAGAGAGCACAGTTTTAAGTGGCAGCCTGCAATATGTCTGGGATAAAAATAAAGCTTGTAGATACAGTTCCTGATGAAAGGCAGGCATACAATTTCGTAGAGGTTTTTCTTTTTCTTTTTTTTTTTTTCTTTTTTTTTCTAGTGTGAAGTGGAAATAGCAGCAGGTTGCAGGTGGCATCATTTTGTGTCTGACCCATCCAGCAATCACCTTATGGAACTGTTCTC
Source organism: Oxyura jamaicensis (assembly GCF_011077185.1). Lineage (NCBI taxonomy): Eukaryota > Metazoa > Chordata > Aves > Anseriformes > Anatidae > Oxyura > Oxyura jamaicensis. The sequence continues at coordinate 197,185,414 of NC_048893.1, read as the reverse complement.
TGAGGAGCCCTTGAAAGTATCTTCTTGGCCTCTTTCCTCTCTGCTCAAGTAGCTTTCACATTCAGGGCTGTAGTGTCATGTAGTTTACTTGATGCTTTGTACTCTTAATCTCAGACTCCAGTGTATGTGTAACTGTTAGGCAATTTCTTTCTACAAAACCCCTGAAGTGGAAGCATTATGGAATTTATTATTACACCTCTAGTGCCATATGCGAATAAAGCATTGTAAATTTACACACTGACATTAAAGCAAAATTGAAAGACAGTGAATGCACTCATGGAAAATGACTTTTAGAAGTTTGAGTTCAGTTTAGCTGATCTGGATAAATCTCTCCTGGCAGTTACGTGGCTGTGATATGATGTAATTTAAAGTTAATCACCTTAATATCATTTGGCATTTACTGAAGATTATAACAGAACTTTTGTATTGACATAAAAGTTGCCAGTAAGTTCATCCTGAAAACAATAATAATAATAAAAAAGTAGCATTTTAAAATGCTTTTTCACATTTTCCTGAAAAGACTTCCTTGGGCTGTATCATGGTGTGCCTTTGATCTGTAATGGTGAGCTGACTCTACGTGTCTTTGAGAGAGGAGGGACTGGTGTATCATATGTCAATTTTTTATATTTTCTTGATATTTTTAGGTCACTTCTTTTGTGACTAGTGCTAAAAATGAAGATGTAGAAATCATGGTACAAATCTTGCTTGTCATTTAGGTAACACTTTGCAGAGTGCTGCTGTAAGCGTTAGATGTTGGGGAAATGTAAAAGTCATCTGACGCACTGGCCTGTCCTGGTCCTTTTTGGTCTCTGCTCATGATGTAACCTAGAGGATTTAGAAATATGTGGGATTCGGTGGCTTCTGCTGTTCTGGATTGTGTGGTACAGCCTGTCCTGGAGAGTGTTGTCTTTCTTGAGCATTCCCCAAATTGCCAAATGCAGCCTGATGTGAGCTCGTGAAGACCACCCGACCCTGACACAGCTGGTTCTGCACAGCTTTGAGGTTGTTTAGCGCAAGACTCGGGGCATTGCACATAGGGTAACACTTGAGTGAAAAATCAGTATTACTGATATTTAACTTGTCAAAGCTCTTACTTTCCAGATTGAGATGATCTCGGGTAGAACACTAAATGTTCTGTGCTTCTGCTCACTATTTGTGAGATACTTTCATGAGTATTTTGTGTTAGATGTTTGCAACACAAGTTGACTGGCACAAGCTGTGGCTCCCTTCTGTTCTTATATGAGTTCCCCATCAGAGAGCAAGCGCTGGGAAAAAAAAAAAAAGTCCAAACTTTCCTTCAAGAGAGAGAGTTATGATGGAAAATGTGAAATTATGAATTCTATAGAAGAAGGGGACACTGGGTGCCTCTTCCTACCTCTAATACTGAAATCTCAGTTTGATCTACAGGTAAGTCGTTGGAGTATGCAGGTGGATACGTGTTTGTGCTGAATGCTAAGTGGCTTTGTGATCATTATTTAATGAAAACCACATGTAATGAATTGTCAGACAAGACACTTTGTTCTTTGCTGTAGAACGTGTGAAACAGCCGTTACAATCTGTGAGCCTGCTGGTGCTGTTTGTCTTTTTGGAAATAGCTGTGTTGGTAACGGTGGGCTCCTGCTAGTCTACGTTTAGCGGTTAATGGCTATTGAATTCCTTCAGCATCAGTAATAATAGCAGCAGACTGAGGCTGATGCAGCAGATGGTGATTTGAAAAGAGGGAAAGTTGGAATTCGTGATGCAGAAGCATTGTCAGTGCACAAACGTGAGACAACAGGCTTGCTTGAGCTTTTGCTGACAAGGGGTGCAATTAGTTATGGTCAAACCCACAGGGTTTTGTATCAGCTGCTTTTCTGCTTGTCCTGCCTTTCCAGCATGAAGAACTGTCCATAAATCATGCTCAGATGTTGAGCTTACATAATTTCTGTAGTCAGAGACTGAATTCACCTGGAAAACAGGTGAAATTTTCCACCAATTAAAATATGCCAAGCAAACATATGGGATGTGCTGCCCTTTGGGGGGCTGTGGTGCCATCGTGGTCAGATGGAGCTGGAGATGCAGTCCCAGAAAGCCTCTCCCAGCAGTGTGTACCGTGTACAGCCCCTTGTGCCAGGGGAAAGATGGCTGTATGGAGCTGAAGATGCAACATAAAGAGATGGTTATGTTCTCTCGGGATTTCCTCAATCCTATCCTCTTACAAAATGTATCTATGACTTAGCTTTTGATTGCTCTGGATTTTAATAATTATGAATTTGGGTCTTACCCGAGACTCTCCTGTATTGTCACTTGCAGTATCAAAGTACTCCATTGCCTTACACGTGCCGCTCCTACCAGCATCTACCAAGCAGAAGTTTATTCAGTTAGAAAATGTGTTTCTAGAGGACACTTTGTATTCCCGGTGAGCAAGCATGGGAACTCTCCCAAATATCGATGTATTAGGGCTCACAAGAAAACCCACTGGAACTAAAGGAAATGCTCTGGTCACTTCTAGTAGTGACAGCCCAGTGAAAGCTGTTATATCAAAATGTTTTCTTCCTCAGATCTTTTATAAGCTTTGTTTGAACGAACGCGGCTCTTGAAGCCACCTTCTCTTTGCATGTATCAGCTGAGTCTGTCCTCTTGTTGCTGTGGGTAGTAATTGCTCTAGTTACTGTTCACAAAGGATCATCATTTTGAAGGACAGTCCTGTTTGCTGGTGACAGTGAGTGGTGGGGAGCCACTTACTTGGTTTCCCACAAGTGACGAGTGCATCCTAAGGAAAGTAGCCCAAACTGGAACCTGTTGTGTCTTTGAAATGCGATCACCCCCTTGAACTGTAGCTGAATGTCCCATAAAGGTTACAGATCTCCCATCTGCCTCCGTTTAGGATTTATCTTGGCTGAAAAAACAGACGACAGGATAATCGCCCTGGCTGAGATGCCAGACTCCCACATCAGCCTGCTGCTTTGCTCTGACTTGCCTCGCTCACCGCCGAGCTCAACTGACCCAAAGCCGCCTTTGCGCTATATCTAGCCCAGATAGGTGGCCGGCTGTCATCACCCGTGGGTGCAGTCACACCCTTGCCCCTCATGTGAATGAGCTGTATCTTAAAGCAGAAGTGAAAACTGCTATGGGAGTTAAGGGTGTGGTTGTGGTGTTTTGTTTATTTAAAAAACAAAACAAAACAAAAAAGCTTTTTCCCCCCTACAAGTTGGGAATCACAGATCCAGAGAAAATGTCATCTCCGTTACGTGCCCCTCTGAGCACAGTCAGCTGGGTAACTGGGGAAAGAAAACCCAGATACAGATGAAGCTGAGAAAACAATGAGTAAATGCTGCCAGGGAAAGGTTGTTCTGGTTTTAAGAGTATAGCCAGGGTTAAGAGCTCAGCTGTCCCGGCTGTGGATAAACAGAAGCTGGCCGTGCTGTTCTCTGATGCTGTTTTCACATTAATATCTAGCTATTAGCACTTCCTGGATGTGATCACATTCTTTGAAGCCGTTCTCCTTTTCCAGCAAGTTCAGAAGATAATTTTAGCTCTGGTTAGTGCTATAATTAAATAACTGAGTCTCGAGCTGAAGCAGCAGATGCCACCTTTGCCAATCTTTTTCCACTGCTTATCTTGGGACACCACTCCCAAGGACATGCATGCTTGTGAGGGCACCACGGAGTTGTCCCTGCTGAGCATCTCCTGGTGTCCAGCCTTGGTGCCTAGGGACATGACATGGCCTGTGTGAGTCACACTTTTAGCTGTGCTAAACGGTTCTCCAGGGGAGATGGGGTGTTAGAAGTAGGATTAGGGTGGTTGGGCACTGGAACAGGCTCCCCAGGGCAGGGTCATGGCACTGAGCCTGATGGACTTCAAGAAGTGTTTGGACAACGCTCTGAGACATAGGCTCTGATTTTTCGGTGGTGCTGTGTGGAGCCAGGGGTTGGACTCCATGATCCTTGAGGGTCCCCTTCCAGCTTGGGATATTCTGTGATCCCATGATTCTAAGAAGATGCAGTTTACGTCAGCATCCATGGCTTGTCTTCTGGGCCACCTTGATGTTCCTACTGAGAAAGCATAAATCGAACTAATTCAACAAGCCTATTCTCAGCCAGGGCAGCCTGTGAGGAATTTCCCTTTTTGTGGGACCAACAGGAGAGAAGAATCAGTGGTGGATAGTGCAAGCGAGTACATCACCAACACGCAGGCAGACGCTGCTCTCCACCTGGGGAGATGCTCCGGGATCAGGATGCTCTGCTTCGGGAGCGCTCCGGTATCACCCAGGCTCTGGGTTACATCGTGGGCATGAGCTGAAGTAAATGCAGCAGCCACGGCGTCCCCAGCAGCCGAGCCTTTATGGAGAGGGGAGTGGAGGAGCAGGGAACATTGTTTTGACGTTTTAATGGAGTGAGGATGAAATGTTTGGTTTATGACAGGGAGGGTGGTGGTGATTTCAGGCACTGCTGTTGCTGCTCTTGCAAGCTGTTTGGAAGAAAGCCTTAGCACAGACCTCCACATAGTGCTGAAGGAAAAAAAACAACTTCCTAAGCCAATATTTTAGGGGAGAAGAGGCCATCTAATGAGGGTAATGGGGAAACCCACTGCTTGGTGCTATGCTGGCTTTGAGCGACAAGTTTCTCTCTGGATTTTAGAGGAACAGTTTAAATGTGCCATGTTTTTTAGCACGACAAGATGCACTGCAGATATGTCACATCCATTTCATTCCCCACAGCTGTTTACAAAAGAAAAATAAATAAATAAACCCCCTGAGACTGGAGCAGCTGCAGTCACTCAGCTGTCAATATGGGACAAGCCTCTTTCTGCTCTGCTTTTATTTCCACTTCACTCTGTTCTTCTGCACATATTTGGCTCTTCTGTGCATTTTCAGATTGAGTTGTTTTTTTTTTTTGCCCAACTGCCTTTGATCTATACAGAAAGTCTCACTCAGATCCCATTTGAATTCATTAATACATTGAGTAGGTATTTTAATTCTATGTTTACTGACTTGTTTCCCTTTGTAATGTTATCTAACTGACAAGTTCTCCGTACTCTGCCTTATGTTTAGTTTTTTTTTCAAGTCTAAAATGTTTCCTCTTTCCTGAAAAGCTATGATAGTTTTCAGAGAAGTTATAAAGGTGTTTTCATTTCCACAGAAGAGAAACTGACTTACTCTCAGCTTTGATTACTAACAAATCAATACTGAAGCACGTAATTCTTTTTACACCATGAACAAAGTGCATTTTATACCATCATCTGTAGCCTGAATTGTAGTTTAGAAGCCTGCTTAGGCACTAAAAGCAACATTTTGTTTGCAACTTCCATGCCAGTGAAGTCACAGCATTAAAGGAATTTCCTGGACTGGAGTTTTTCCCACATATTCAGCTGTTTTGCAAAGACCTGCTGTATTTTCCCCAACAACTGTGAATTTAGCACAATGTACAGAACTCTAGCAAGAACCCCGGTTGCCTAAACGTCCTAAACACAGGGCCAAAAGGATGAGGAGTGGACACGTTTTGTGATGACCAAGCACAAATGTTTCAGTGGAGAAAATGCCCTACGTTTGGTCAGACCATTTATCTCGAGTTGCTGGGATAGTGCTGTCTTTGGAAAGGGTATAGGTGTTAGCAAATCGCCAAACTGTGAACCACAGACTGTCAGAAGCATTGGACCTGCCTTTTTTTTTTTTTTTTTTTTTTTCTCTAAGTTCCTGTTGTCAAGTGTGGTGCAGTGGGGTTGAGAAAGGAATGTATTTTGGATGACCAGGATGATGAATGTATGATGCTTCATGTTTATTTGTAATGTCCTTTTTATACTTAGAAATTGCTCACATATGTATCTGTATGTAAATAAATGTTTAATCCTTTCCAGCTGGCGTTTAAAGTGTCTGATTTGCTTGATTGTGGTGTTTGAGTTTTGTTTCAATTTGATCTGCAAAGCAAAGTTGCCTTTGACATGAGACAAACTGATTCCTTTAGGAGGATGTGATTTAATTCGGACCTACGGCTGGATGGCTGCTGAGGGCTTTCTGCCTGGATTGAGCCTAGCAAGAGCAGAGGGAGAGCTGTTGTCCATGGGAGCCCTGTCCCTTTGCACTAGAGCAAAAGAAAAAAAAATACATTGGCAACCAGAGACTTCATAGCCATGGTGGAAATGTCAAAGAAATGTAAATTGCAGTCACCAGAGGGTGGTATTTGACAGAGGGAGCATCCTTGTTCTGGGGTATTGAAACCTGTTGCTGGTTAAACTGTTGTACTAGTATGATGCTGGGGTTGTGTGGATGAAGATGATAGATGCTTGAGCTGGTTCATATTTTTCCCCCTGCCTTTTTTTTTTTTTTTTTTTTTTTTTTTTTATGATTCTAGCTCTATTCAGCCTTCACCATGCTCTTCATGCCCACAGCAGACAGCTTCTTCTGCTGGACTTCCCTAATGATCTGCCTTTCTGTAGGGTTGGGATCCCAAAAGGAGATCTCCCACTTTAAGCGTTTTGGTCCACATATAAAGTTTGTGCTCTGACATCCTGGAGATCAGATTTCCTCCCTTCTGCTAACACAGTGAGAAATGAGCTGTGAAGCTTGAAGACACCATGTGTCTTTTATTGCCTCTTCCACCGACCTTGAAAGTCTTTCCTCGGTACATGTCTGCCATGAGGGCTGGACCATCTGTTCTGCGTTTCCCCAGGAAGCTGGCAATCTGAGTCAGCCCTAAAACAGGAAAAGGTATTTGCAGAGGGAAAGGTCCCTGCATGCTTCTAAGCAGGAACTGGGAAAAGGGAGGGGAAGAAAACATCCTTGAAACTCAGACAGTTTGGGAACCGAGCATTTACTGAACGACGTGAGGGCTGGAGTGTGCTCCCTGTTGGAGTGACAGCTGGAGAAGCCAAGCCAGCTCCCTCCCGGGGACAGTAAGAGACAAGCTGGGGTGTGGAGAAAGTCTGCGAGTGCTAGATGCGCGGCTGGCCCGCACTGCAGAGCCCGGCACTGCAGGGATGTACGTGCTGCTCCCTGGGCTGGAGGGGCTGCTCTTCCTTGCAAGAACCACACAGCCTCCGGGATGTGCAACCTTCTTGTTCAGTAGAACAGAACATATGACATTAGGTATAGCAGCAAGGTCATGCTACAGAAGGAAGCTTGTGCCAGGCTTTGCTATGTGTAGATGGAGCTGGAAACACTGTATGAGCACAAAGGCTCCCGACAAAAAGGGAACAACCTGCACAGGGGGAGAAATGCAAGCCCCACAGGCTGCAAAAGTGAAAACAACACAGCTTGCTGCCTGCCTCCATCCTCCTGTGTACAAATCCAGCTCACCTGGGGCACTCTGCCCAGATGCCAGCTCACTGACCAGCATCTGTCACACAACAGAACTTTTTTGGTGTTATTGGTGCAGTCCTCTTGCATTAAACAGAGGGCTCTGACTGCCCTGCATGAATGTCAATGGTATCTTACAGACAGTCCCATCTAATTTAAAATCTAATCTCTATGTCTAATGTCTTCCTAAGGTTAGGGAATCAACCACAAACTTGGTGTTTTTTCAGGTGTTCTATTAATTACCTTCAGTGTTAAACATGCTATGTTTTAGGGTTTTTTTTTTATTATTTTTATTATCCCTCCCCCCACATAATTGCATCATATCAGCTTGTACAAAACTACTTGTAAGTGTAGTACAGGGATAAATTTGCCACTGAATAAAAGCACTTACTTTGGATGAAACGTTTCATGTCAAGGCATGGTCAGGTATACAATGTAGAAGTTCTGGCAGTGTTTTAGTGCTAGATCCATCAGGTCTGGCATATCGCTCAGATCAGATCAAACCCCCCGTGATAAAGAAGTGGGTGTTCGTCGAGCTCATCACAAGGGAGTGCTTTAAGAGTCAGTGGCACCAGTCTCATTTTATGTGGAAGACTGTAGTTTTAAGCATGTGCTTTATTGGCTAGGGCACCAATCTCTTAAAAACCCTCAACAGCTCCTTCCCTGTGCTCAGTGATTTCGATGTGGGTAATGCTGTCTTTCCCTCTATTTCTTCTACATAAGATATAAATTCAGATTTAACATTTCCAGGTCGGCTACATTTCTTATTCCCTTTCCACTTCCCCTTAACAGAGTAATCGCGTAGGATTTTATTTGAACAGGTATAACATCAGGAAACGCAGGCACATGCACAAATCTAGGCTGGTTCATGCAGGCTCACCCTACAGCCCTGCACTGTCCTGACCAGAGCAACCGCAGAGTAGTCCTGGGGCTCTGACTTGCTGCGAAGCACAGGCCTGCAGCTCAGCTGGGCAACGCCCCACCAGCATATAACAACTATACAGCTTCTCCTGGTACCAGCTGTGTCAGGAAGTCCTGCGCAGGGGTCTGTGTGTCAGAGCACATCACTGCTGCACTCTGCCCTTGTGGTTTAGGCTGGCGTCACTGGCACAGCACTTAACAAGTGACCCCACTCACAGGTACGATGTTTGTCATGACTTTAGTCATCTCATCTAATTACTTTTAGTCCTGCTTTATTTTTTTCCTGTCAATAATTGGATGTTTCTTTTTCTTCCATTTATGTTTAGGACCCAGGGACTACAGAGATCTGGGCTTTGGCCTGTAAGACCCTACCCAGTTCAGCCTCTTGCACTGCCACCTACTGTTGCAGCAGCCTCAAACACCAGGAAGAAAGTCTGGGCTGTGCTCAAGTATCTTGGACAGCAAGGAGAAAAAAATGGTTTGCTGCCTAGGGTCTTTCAGTTATATCCAGGACTAGGCTTCAGGCTGTCTTACTGTTGGACAAATCTGAACCTGTGTCTCAATTTCCTGAGCTGTAAGGAGGGGGAAAAGGACACAGATGGACAGGGACAACAACAGAAAGAAAACAACCACCGACAGCTATGGAAGATCTTTTTTGTAGTCTGTTTACCTATAGACTCACTGTGTAGTCCTGAGAAACTGTTGTCTTCAGAGCCTGCAGGAATGGTGCAGTCTCAGCACACCTGTGCTCTTGGGGCATAGCTCACCAATATCCTGCTTGACTGCAGAAGCAGCGTGTTCAATCTCAGATCAATCCTCAGAGTCACGTAGTAAGAACCTGGAAGGGAAAGGACTCCAGGGGCTCTTCTTGCGAGGAAGAGACAATAGTGAACCATAAAATACTTCACCTATCTGTACTTGAAAAAGTGGGATTATTAAACGCTCACACATTTACAGAAGTGTTTATTGCATGTTTTAATTTACAGTAAAATAAAGTAACAGCAGAATTCTCTTTTCCCCATCTCTATTGTACAAAGCTCTGCAAATAAGCAAATAATCTTAGGAAGACATATGCCAAAAAGTATATAAAAATGGATTTTAAACAGCTCTTTTCTTGATCTGAGTCATTCTAAAAAATAATTTAAAATAACAGCATAAAAATATAACTTTTTACTGTTTTGGCTTATGGAAAAAGGGGCTCTGTGCTTGGAAGAACAACTCAGGAGACCAGCCTGTTGCCCCTTCCAATATAAACCCTGAATTATTTGCACGTGAGTAGCGATTCTTTCCTTCTGAAGAGGAACAAGTTTCCAGGAATGAATCATTTAAAAACAAGGCCTTGGTGGTACCTGCAGACACAGGAGTTGCTACAGTCCCAGCTGTATTCCCAGAGTTTAACCTCTCACTTCTGAAGCATGCATCTTTTTCACTGTTCTCTTTGCTTCCAGAAATTGGGTTCCTGTCCATGTGCTCACAGATCAATTGCGAGTCAGTAGCCCAGCTAGCTGTTTTTAAGCCTAAAGATGCAGTAACTTTCAGTCTTTTGTTTGCAGATGGAGGGATCCACTCCTCAAAGTCAGCAGGCAACTGGCTGTTTTGGAACAGCTGTGAAACAGAGCTATGACTTTTTTTCTCTTCCTCGTTACACAGCTTTTTGCATTTCACTAACCTGCCAGTAAGCTGCTGTAACAGAGTGTTTTGAAAGGAAGACCTAGATCGCTTGCATTTGGAATGGATTTTAGCCGGATTTTTAGGGGTGAATATAGTGACAAAAGAGCTTTGTTCCCCCAAAGGCCACAGTTTTTGGATAGGTTTTGCCACAGGAGTTGACTCTGAATAAGGAACAAAGTCTTGAGCACTAACTGAATTGAATTCTGAATCATAAGAGGAGTAAGCTACTGGTGTACTGTGTTTACGAAAAGCAAGAGGGGACCTATGTAGGGAAGAGGTCTGTTTTAAACGGTTACAGGGAACATCCAAATTTAAAAGCCCCATTTCTGGAGTTGGGACCTTTCCTGTCAAAGTATCTTCCTGTATCAAAGAGTTACATGACTTATTTAAGAACTCTACAGTTTTTGCTACCTCACTTGTATCAAAGAGATCAGCAGAAACATTGTAGCTGCCTTCAGGGCACCTACTGTTTGGTGTCTCTCTCTTATTTATACTTCTGAAAGTATTTTCTTGCAGTTCTGTCAATGTTTTTAATTCTCTTTCATACATCCTCCTTGTGTTGTTGGGAGTTACTGGATCAGAGTCCCATGTCCCTGTTAATATAAGATCTTTTCTTTGGTTTGCTACATAAGAATTTTCTTTATTTCCACTACCAGCTGAACAGCTATCACGCGCAGACGGCACGCAGGTAGCTCTCTTGCTCCTTTGTAAACAGGAGGTTTCTTCATGTTCAGCAGCACGCTGCAGATTGATAAAAGGACAAGCTGACTTTGAAACTTCAGTATGTGCTTCTTTGGGCTGTCTGTTTCTTTTGGAAGCAGAATACTCTGATGTAACTGGTAAGGACTGTGATGGAGTAAGAAGATGAGGGTTAGGTATAACGCAAGATGCTCCACGTTCCTTGTCAGCTGAAGATGAAATGCTACAGAAAGACTCATGTTGTGACACCTCATCACTCAGAGGATTTGGATTTGACTGATGCCAAGTAAATGATATGCTCTCCCAACTATCTTTCTCTGCTGGTGGCAAGAACCTCCCTGATATGCTCCCTTCAGGTAAACCACCAGCTCCTGGGGCTTGCCTGGGATATGATTTGTTAAGATTTACACTCAACTTGCTGCTTTCAAGGGCAGTATGTTGGCCTGCATCAAGACGGGGTGACATTACAAAACCCTCACCTTCTATTCTGACTAAAAATTCATTTAGGCTTTCTGAGAACGGGAGCTCCTCCCAAAGCATGGAGTCTGTCTGAGACACTCCAGTTACACTTAAATGATTAGAAGTTGAGGTACGTCTGTTGTAAAAAAGGGAGTTTGGGGATTTTTCTTTGTAAGACTCATTTCCACTATTAATCTTTGGGTAAATGCTTTTTACTCCAAACTCTGAGGGATTTTTTAACAACCTGGAACTGTTTGGAAGTGAACACTTAGTCTCTGAAGAGGAAACTCTCTCTAATTTATCAGTCACAGAGATTCTGTCACTCTGACTAGGCTGTGAATTTAATTCATCCTCCTCCTCTTTATTCTCTTCCCTCACTGAAGAGCTGCAAAACTGTGAATCCCAAAGAGTTTGATTGTTAAGGCTTACACTGCACGATTCTGCAGAGACAGGCCTCCCCTCTTCTTCATGCTGTTCACTCACCAGCTTTCCCACTTCTAGAGTGGGAAAGTCTTCCGCTGTTACCCAAGCAACAGATGAAGTCAGGCTGAAGGACTGCTGCCAGCACCCTAAAAAACTTTCTCTGCCACTAGACTGAACAAAACAGGAGTTTCTGTTCCAGCTAGACAAGCTGCTGAGCTCGCTGACAGGTTCATCTATTAGAGGTGACAATGAACCAGGTAAGTGTGAGCTGTTATTATGGTTCCTGAATTTCCTGGACTGCAGGAGCCGATGGAAGTAGCTGATAACAGTAAAGCCAGTAACAGCAGCATTTGGCAGGAAGATCTGGCAAGCTGTAAGGGTTTTTGTACCTCTGTTAATTCTGGAACAATTTTGCAAGATGCTGTTGGCAAAAGAACACCCTCCATCCTCATTTGCACAACCCTGAGGAGGGAAAGGAAAAAATAGTAATAATGCTTTGGTTTAAGACAGAAAAAAAATAATCAAGGCATGCCTTTTAAATCAGGCTTAAATTTAGGTATCTCTTTCTCTTTTAGGTCGGAATCTGCACCAAAGAGAAGACAAAACAGTCTGTCACATAAAGCAGCACTCCCTGGGAAATAAGAACTGGCAAGGGCTATAAAGGGCATCACAGTGAGAGGTGCTTTGCTTGCTGCAATTATGCAGAGTTTTGGAGCTGGGAAAACAACCAAGAATTTAAGAAAGGACTTCACAGAAATTTTCTTCCTCCCATTAGGGCACTGGGTGCTCCACAGCTTCCTCCAGTACAGTTCTGTGCAACTGGCGAGCTGCCTAATGCCAGTGCTTTTTCTTTTGTCTAGGAGGCACTGGGCAATACTTGAAGCGAAGCACTCTGGTACCAGATACCTGACTTGGCAGCTCAGCTACCAAAGCCAGCATGTTATTTTCTATGTGATACCTCCATGAAATGGAAATAATTTACAACCTTTATCTTCTCAGATATATTTAGAGTAGTATTTCAGAGGAGTTTCAGCTGCAATTCCTTGTAACACCTGCTCCACTTTCCAAAGAAACAGCAGGTATACAATGATATTAAAAGCAGAGGGAGTATCTAATGTTTTGAGAAGTGGATAAACCTTCTTTTATCACCCCCTGAAGGTCTGACAATGCCAGAGAGGACAAAAGCAAATATAGTTGTCTTCAAATTCATCCATTCTTCTATTCCCTGAGTCCATGCAGGGTGCAAAGATTGAAACTGAAGACTGTTAGCCAAGGACAATGCCTTTCTAGGTAAGTCTTAAAATCATATGTATGTTTATACATCTCTCTCTGTATTTTTTTTAAAAAGTACATTGTGCTGATTCTGAATTTTATCTGGCAGAGTGCAACTGTATGCACAGCTGAACACAATAATATAGAAGTGTCTGTAGCCACAGGCTGAGCAAATGGTCTTTGCCTACATGTTCAGGCATTGTGTGTGCATTAGCAGCAACAAGGCTGTTGATACACAGAAGGATTGCTCTTATTTGTAAAGGTATTAAACCTAGAGAGCTGGTGAATGGTTCTAGCTAAATAAAGTTAATCCACAAGGTTCTCTAATTTCCATTGCTTAAGACACAACATGAGGAAAATCTCAGGTCAGATACAAGTTTTGTGGTACCTGTGGGTGAGGAAAAACACCTGAGCCAGGTAAGATTTTGTCAGCAGACTTCAAAATATGAATGACCCTCAGAAGCACCATTTTAAGAGAACTTAAAAGATAGTTCCCATGGAAATATTACAAGCAGCTAATATTTCAGAGTCTGTTAAGCACACAGGCAAACCACAGATGCCTATGTTAAACAGCTGTACTTTATCAGCATTTTTAAACAGTCTTAAATCCATAAATGTCAAAATGTTGCAAGGGGTGTGTGCATCTACCTACATTTCAGAAACCAGAAGACTATGCAGCATGGGAAAGGTAAGGCAAGGCTTGCAAAGACAGTCTGTTTCATGCTTGAACTGTATATGCTTTTTTTTTTTAATACAGATTCCAAGCTGTTACTGACATACACAGGAGTTGGCATTGCACAGCCTCTCTGAAAAGCAGCCCTGACAAGCTGTCAAGCTGACTACTGCCGTTCAAGGCTTTTGAATGTGACTCATTTAAAATAACACAGGAGTCTGATGAAGAGGAGCAGAATCATTCCCATATTCTAGCCCTAAATTTTCTCCTCAGGATACTGACATTCTGAAAAAAATGTCTTGATAAGTCTATGCCCCCAGCTGGCTACAAGCTAATGAAAAAACTCTTCATAAGAGTGTAATATGGATTAAAAATTACCTTCACTCCAAATATAAATCTTTTTCCAATGAAACAGGTTTCAACTGCTTCAACTAACACTCCTGGAGATGCATCGTTGTTTGTTTCTCCTGACAGTTGATTAAAGTCTTCAATACACCTTGAGTAAAAACATACCAAAATAATGCATCAGCGCAGGAAGATGTACATAGCGGTTCAGCTGTAGCGTGGGTAGGCCAGACCAAAGAGAAGATACTGTGGTAGCTTAAACTAAACAGAACGAGCACAGGAAATCGTGAACCTATAAACTGAATTGTTTAATTCACTTAATTTGTGAAATAAAAGTAAACAATCGTACAGGTTTAATATACGTACAACGTTTGGGTGTTCCTTGTGTGGCTCCAATTTTTGGATCAGCACAATGATTTACATATTATAATGCTGCTATAAATGCTGCTGTTAATTACACATCCTTGTTGCCTGCATCTTTACAGCGATGGCAGCATCCATATTAAGTCATGCAAATAGTTCTGCTTTTCACAGTTCACAGTAGTACAGCGGTCTAGTGTAGAATGACTCCCATAAGAACATTTTTAATGCTGTTCATATGGGGTTTAAAAAGAGTTATCTTTGACCTGATGATAACACGAATCAGTGGAAAATAAAAACAGAGAGAAAGAGAAAGAGAACATATCTGAATATCTTATCATAGCAGTTTGACATAACAGAAAGTCTGACGGTTTTTATGTGGGTGGTCAGGCTCTAAGGACTAACAGCCATTCTTAGAAGTCCCTCAATGCTAAAAACCTGATCCCATTAAAAAAAAAAAAAAAAAAGCTGTAAGATGCACACTTTTTTCTTAATCCTAACTATAAGAACAACTAAACTAAAACAACAAAAACAACTAAAAATCCACCCCCCCCCCCAAGCCAAACAACCCAACCAAATAGAAAAATGACAAAAAAAACAACCAACCAACCAAAAAAAAACAACCAAAAAACCCAACCCAAACACCAAAAACAAACAAACAAAAAGAACTCACAAACCTGACTGGCTCTTTTTACCTTAAGACTTATTTTCAAATCTCAAGGGAAAATTATGTTTACATCTCTGGAAAAGTCAACATACTTAGTAATTTGCCATTAGATGAAGAAAATCACATCATCTCAAATTTAGGTGGAAGGATCCACCCAAGGGCCCAACTAACAGTGAAACTCACTTAGCAGCTGGTACTCATCTTAGAACGGAAATCATAGAAATCACAGAATGGTTTGGGTTGGATGGGACCTTAAAGCCTACCCAGTCCCAACCCCCTGCCATGGGCAGGGACACCTTCCGCCACACCAGGTTGCTCAAAGCCCCATCCAGCCTGGCCTTGAACACCTCCAGGGATGGGGCATCCACAGCTTCTCCGGGCAACCTGTGCCAGGGCCTCACCACCCTCTGAGAGAAGAATTTCTTCCTTGTATCTAATCTACACCTACCCTCTTGTAATTTAAAGCCATTCCTCCTTGTCCTGTCACTGCACCCCCTGACAAAGAGTCCCTCCCCAGCTTTCCTGTAGCCTCCTTTAGGCACTGGCAGGCTGCTGTGACGTTTCCCTGGAGCCTTCTCTCCCCAGGATGAACAACCCCAACTCCCTCAACCCATCTTCACAGGAGAGGTGCTCCAGCCCTCTGATCATCCTTGTGGCCTCCTCTGGACTTGCTCTAATGTATCTTCAACAGAAAAGCAGAGGATCTCTTACATAAAAGTAATACATACCAAAATGTAAAGATTTCAAATTAAAGATTTTCTCTAGGTGACGGGTACTAGGGAAATGCTGGAAGGGAATGTTTTAACAGCTTTTTTTCCCATTTGCCTCCCCACAATCCAAGCTCATCTCAATTTTTTTTTTTTTGAGGTTGAAGAAAAAGCAGTAGCTACATAGGCAGAAGCAATGCATTCCTTACCTTTGCAGATTTCCTGCAGTGACACCAAAGTATGGATCTAAGCAACTTCCAAACACAGTAATGTCAAACAAATCATTTGTGTCAGCAATCTTCAGGGACAATCTATATCTGTACCCTGCATCTTTAGCGTCTCCTGTGCAGCCACATTTTAGACAGTTAAACCTGACAACAGACAGTAAAAGAATAAAAGCCAAATTGAACACATGAACTTCACTGCCGAGCTAAGAACTTACCTGCAGTCTAAATGCCACTAGAATAATGCATCAAATGTGCCATCACAAATTATAAGATTATTTCTTAGTCTTTATCCCTTGAGGCATTAATATTAACATAAGCTCAGCATTAATAAAATTAATATTAACATAAGCTCAGCAAGGGGCCTGTATCACTACTGAATCCCTCTGGCTTCTTTGGTAGATTGATTAAATGCTAGTCTGTTGTCAAGCTGGAGAGATACAGTGGGCTTTGAACGACCTTTGGGGGACTCTGAACTCCTTGACACCTCCGTCTGTTTGTGTTTTGCTGTCTTCTGGGATTTTGCTTTCTGGAACTTCGTGTAAAATCTAGATTTAAAAAATCATCAGGAAACAGCCCTGTTGTATCTTTGACTTCAGCATGTGAAACAACAGATATTCTTCCTTTTCAAAGCCAGCTCCTTCCATTTTGTGCTGATATTCATTGATTTGTTGTTCTTTTGTGTCATAAATTTGATGTTAACAGTGGGAGGAAAAAAAAGAAAAGCTCATCTCTACCAGGACACACAGCAAGTGGAAGAATCATAATGGATTACATCATGCATTGAATCACAGAATAAGAAGAAACAAAGAAAATACATGATTTGTTTTGCAGGGGCTTTTAACTAATGCTTTCTAGCTTCAGAACAGCACCGAAGAATTGAAGTGCAAGGGATACAGTTGGAAGATATTAACACACATCTGCATTCTCCTGAACTGTCCTTTGACTTCACGTGGCACAATATAACTCGTGATTCTTAATGATCTGCTACAGGACTTTAAAGAAATCCAAGTGGTGCTAATTTCAGATATTTATGTTAGTTATCATTTATTTCTCTGATTAGTTAGTGGTGACTTTGTGCTCAGCTGTCAAAGACTTGCAAGGCCTCTTACAGCACGTACCTCTTGGGGTTCAGCACCAGCCTAGAAAAGCAGATCTGACAAGCAGGATAAACGAAGCAGGAGTTCTGGACAGAAATTACAGAGGCAGCCAAGAGTCCTCTCACTTTGGTCATGTGCTCACAGAATCACCTGAAAGAGGCAAGTCAAAATGTTTAATGAGTTCTGGTTTTATGAAATGTTAATCAGAGAGTTCCAACTTTAGCTACCAAAACGTTCTCTACAGCTGATGTAAACAAGGCTTTATAAATCCTTCTTTGAAGAGCACATTTATTACAGTAACAGTTAATTATAAATCTCCTTTCAATGTATACTGCAGAACAAACCCAGAATAGGAAGTGAATTCCACTTCTTCACCCTATCACTCCCTCAGGGAAGTAGAGGGCTAAGGAGATAAAGGAAGCCTGAATATGTCTTTTATATGTTAAAAGCCGTTTTATAATCAACACTGACATTTCGTCCATACTTTGCTACAAAATAGTTCAAGTCTCAGCCAATCCCTTGGCCCTTGGCGGCACTGTTCTCAGCATTCTGGTAAAAACAAGAACTGTAACATGCGTACTAGAAAAATGCGAGTGACTGAAGTCATTATTCTGAGTAGTTCAGAGGAAAAACAAAATCAGATATCCAAATATTCCCTATGGCAGAAAGGCCTGGAGGAAAAAAAAAAAAAAGGCAGCAATAAAAGGCAAAAGCTTTACTGGATGATCAACCAAAATGAAAAATTTCTCTTCTGAGCATACATTAGCAGGGACTCATTTGACTGATTAAATGGTGCCCACCTTCAGTTTGTGCTAAAATAGAGCTCTTCTGTTTTACTTGCAGGACAAGACACCACCACGCAGTGTGAATAAGACACAGCAACAGAGAAAAAAGAAGTAATAAAAACGCCCCCAAAGATGGACTTAGAGCAATCAGCAGGTGCTTCACGTTCTGATTGCTTTTCAGCTCTGAACTATATAAACAAAGCATTCTGCTACCTGTCTGAACTTTTTAATGAAGTAACTAAAGAGATTCCTGAAAACTTTGCAAATATTGTAAGTATTCTATTGAAAACCGGGAGTTAAAGCATAGAAAAATTTGCATTTTTCCATGGGTTATGTTAAGAGAGCAGGGGGCTCAATCCCACTAACGCTTTCTATGGCATAAATAACGTTTGCCACCTGGTTGGTAGTGAACACAGCCCAAATGCAGAAGATCTGCTAGCCTTTTAAACTGTGAGAAAAATCTCAATAATTTTCTTCAGACAGGACCTTCTGTGAAGCTATTTTATTGGCGATTGTAATGGCTGGCATCCTGTCAGTCAGGAGCGCATTTAGTAAACAAATCATCACCTTTTATTCCCTATTACTCGATGCCTGATCACCTCCTCATTGGCTGAGTACTACAGGTTCACAAGCTACTCAACACTCCTCTATACCATCCACATATGTACATTTTTTCTTTTTTTTCAACCCTTTAATTTCTCCTTTCTTATGTTTTGAGGACTTGTGATCTTTGTCTTACTGTTCTCACACTACTCACCCTGTTCTCAGCCTTCTACCTTACTTGGAACAGCGAGGCCTTCTACTGTCCCCTTCTCTACTTAACATTTCTATTTGTTGTGACTACACAGCTACCTTTGAACGCAGAAGGTCAGTTTTCTACCGCAAAAACACAACTTAGCTTCTCACAAAACCAAACCCAGCGACCCCAGCGAAGACACTGAGCCCCAAGGCACGGCTCGGACCCCCCGCCCCTTCCCCTGCCGCTCCTCACCGATGCCTTCCACGGGCGCCCGCTGCCCTCTGGCGGCTCCCAGGGCCTCCTGAGGGAGCCACCGAAGGCCCTGCAGCAACCTCGCACTGGGACCCGAGGACACCGTGGGCCGGAAGGAGCCGCGGGGCTCCCCGGTCCCCGCCGGGCTCCCTACGCCCCGCCGCGGGGAGCTCGGCACCGTCCCGGCCGCCTCAGGGCCTGGTGCGGCGCCATAACGGCGCGGCCCCTGTGGAGAAAGCGGAAGTGCGGGTGGTTGCCGAGGGCCGTTGCTAAGGGCGGGGACGAGGAAGCTCTCAGCCAATGGCGACGCAGCGCGGCGGTAGGGCCTCCCCCAGCTCCACCCAATGAGATGCGAGGATGCCAGCCTCACGCGCCCCCGAGCCCCTGCCACTTCACGCCCGCCACCTCGGCCGACCAACCGCGAGAGGGCGCGCGCGTCGTCCCCGCTCGATGCAACCAATCGTAACCCCCCAACCCTTCAGCCCCCGCCCACCGAAGCGAAAACCCCTCCCCTTCCGGCACCGTCCCTCAGAGCGCCCCGCGCGGGGCGGAGTCGTGGCCACACCCCTTTGCCGGCTCCTGCCGGCACCGGACGGGGAGGGGGCGGTGGGGCCGCCATAAAGCGGCGGGGCGGCGGGCAGCGCCCCAAGGCCTCGCTATGCCGCGGCTCCTCCTCCCCCTCCTGCTGCTTCTGCTTCTCCTTGGCGAGCTCGGTGCCTTACTGGCGCCCCGCCGCCGCCGTGGTGCCCCGCCGCCGCCTCCCGCCCCTTACCTGACGCGTTACTTCTCGCAGCAGGTAGGAGCTGTGGGTTTTGCAATAGAAAATCTCTTCCCTCTGTACTCGGGTGTTGGCGGTTCTAACAGTTCTCAATGTGTGGGTGAAATCCATAGCATGTGCACAGACTGTGATTTTGACTACAAGTGCAGGTGCTGTCCCCTTGCAGGAGCCTCAAAATCCTGCCTTTTTTTCCTAAGTTTTCCCAAAGCCGTCACTGGTTTCTCCTGATGTGTCAGGAAACGTTTGCATCTCGACTTTTGCTATCCCTGACTTTGTAGGGGAGGTAGTGGCTCCTCTTGCTTGGAGGTGTAGTGAGAGGACGCTTCTGGTACTGCCTGGCTCTGGTGGGAGGCAGGCGTGTAGCCTGGCTCTGAATTTTATGCCCTGGTCTAAGCGGGAGAGCTGTGGGAGGGCGATATTTAATGCGCAGGCATCTTGGGTGGTGGTGCATGGATTGAACTTCTCAGTGTTGGAGAAGGTGAACTGAGCATGGGAAGATGAAAACTGGAGGGGTATGCTTTCAGAGAGAACAGACATAAAGACAACAGGTAAGCTGTGTAAGGTTATCCTGAAATAGCTACAAGGTAATTTTAGAGTCCAAGTTCTCTTCGTTAGAGTTGGGAGGTGGGTATGGAGCTGTTAAGGGAAATCCACACACTAAGATTATACTGCTGTGATCTATTTCTGCTTGTGAGTGGCCTTCTTCTAGGGGCCTGCCTGCAAAACCTATGGAATTTCTGAAGGTTGAGAGCATCTCTACCCAATGAATGCTTTTGAGTCTCTCAGGAAGCAATTGGAGGCTTCGGTCCCTCCATTAGCTCTTCTTCTACCCATTAAGCTCATACTGTAGATGCCTTCTGCAGTGCTGTGGTGGTTTTACTGTGCTAGGCAGCTGAACACCGCAACCGCTCGCTCACTCCTCCTCCTCAGATGAGGAGGGGAAGAAGTAAAGGAAAGAACAACTCACGGGTTGAGATAAGGATAACTTAATTAAAGAGGAAAAAAAAATATATTATTAAGGAAATATTATTATTAATTAAACAATTCAACTAAAGAGAAAAAAAGGGAAAGGGGAAGAGGGTGGGAGAAAGGGAATAACAAAGCAAAACAAGTAAAGGCTGTGTGGAAGTGCAGAGGAAAGAAATTACTCTCTACTTCCTACAAATGAGCGATGCTTGACCACGTCCTTGAAGCAGGGCCTCAACGCACGTAGCCGGTGTTCGGGAGGAGGACAGACGTTTTTGCAATGAGAGCCCACCCCTCCCCTCTTCTTCCTTTTTCCACCTTTTATTGCTAAGCGTGACATTGTATGGTATGGAATATCCCTTGGGTTGGTTTAGGTCAGCTGCCCTGCTGATGTTTCTTTCTCACTTTTTGCCCACCCCCTAGGAGGGTCAGAGAAAGTCCTGATGCTGTGCCAGCACTTCTCAGCAGCAGACACAACACTGGTGTGATCCCACTGCTGTTCTAGCTCCAAGTGCAGAGCGCAGCACTGTATGGGCTGCTGCAGGGAAAGTTAACATCCCAGCCAGACCCAGTACAACTGCGTGGTTGGTGTTGGCCAGGATATCAGCCCTGTGGTGTATCTCGCTGGGTGACACCCAGTTGTAGCATGCCGGCTGTTACACATTGCTGCCATTGTATCAGTGGTAGTCATTCATGGTCTGGACCGCCCTCTGTCACCATGCTCACACCTCTGTCCTCATCCCCTTTTGGAGTTGTCCTCTCACCTGCTTGTTGTCCCCAGGCATCTGCAGAGGTAGCCTGTGTGTGCCCTCCAGTTGCCAACAGCGTGGCAGAGTTGCCATGTGCCTGAAATTTGTGGATTTTGGCAGGTAGATAGATCTTGAGAGGAGGGAAGGAAAAATCCCAGTGACACTGTTGTAAAGGTGATGCCGGATCTCACTCCCTTCAACCTCATCCTTGTTTTTCTTCCTTACCTCAAGCAAATTCATGTTGGCTGTGAGTACCTGCTGTGGCAATTGGATCCTGCTGACAGGCTCTGAAATCCTCACCTTCACTGCCCAAAGGCTTACAAGTATCACAGAACATGGTGGGAGATGTGTGCGTATTCATGTTTTGGGTTTTTGGGTGTATTCCTATTGTGATAAATGACTGCGTCCCAAATAGGATTCTAATTAAAGTTTGATTAAGCGAATAGAGGCAAGCAAACAGCACTGGGTGTGCCGGGAGTCTCTGCTCTACCAGGACACACACCTGTTACATCAGGTGGCTGATATTTATGCTCCTAGACTAATACATCTTCATCACTATTCCTAGAAAAGGTAGGGTTATTGTAATTAGTTCCCAGAATCTGAATCCTATCTGGACGCATGCGTATCAGTCTCTGGTGGTCTTTCTGGGGGTCTCTTGTGCTGAAGGCTCGTAGTCTTCCTCCCAGGCTTTGTCCTTCGGTTGTCCTTCAACTCCCCCTTTCTCCTTATTTGGTGGATCTCTTTGCTGGTTATCAGAGGCTTGCACAGCGTCCCATGCAAAAGTCTGCAGTTTCCTAAAAAAAACTCCTTGGTCCTCTTATCTCCCAGACTCGAGTCTCAATGTTCGCCCTTCAAACCCTCTATTTACACAAATTGCTGGATCGTTCCTTTGCATGATACAAGAACTACGTACACTGATCACTCTGCTTTTCTTAAATAGAAGGTTATATTTCATCATGCATTGTTCCATGCTGACACGAATCAAATGAACACATTTCACACTACCATCAGACTTGGATGTTGTTGCCTGTCACCTGAAAGATGTAGGGCTAGCATAAAAGCTCTAATCACATGGAGGCGTAAAACTTTTTTTACCACTAGCATGGAATGTAGAACTAACAGGCAACTCTCCAGCCTTTATGAAACGTGCACTGAGTGCAGCTGTCTGGGAATTTGTAATTACATTATGATTCTGTAGTGGAACATAAATACTGTAATTACGGGTGGTGATACTTTGCCATCTCTGAGGGTTGATGTTGTTGGTTTACATTAGAGTTGCTTAGATCTTGAATCATCAGCCTCTGTTCTTCCATAGCTGAAGTTGCTGTTTTGATTGTAGTTTTTCCATTATCAGTTCATATAAAACCACAATATAGAAATGTTTTTACAACATGGCAAAGTATTATGCTGTCACAAAGAAAACATTTACACTTGAATTAACAAAGCAAAACTATTTGAATAATCTTTAAATGTTCAATATTTCCATGAAAGACAATTTTGAAGTCCATATAGATATCTTGCATGAGTCCTGGTGCTTAGGAATTTACCTCCTGAGCACTGTGAACAGTTCATTAACATTGTACGATAAAGAACAGAATTACAGAAGCTGAAAATTTCCTTGTGGAGTTACAATCTCTAAGCAGAGCTGCTTGGCATGGAGGCCTGGAGACCTAGAATGTTGCTCGAGGGTTCAGCATCAGCACTTACTGACATCTGAGTCTGTGATGAGCCAGGTATGTGTCTGCTTTCAGAAAAATGGTGGAGAAACAGAGTTGGAGTTCAGCTTGAGAGCAGTTTAGGTTGAATTTCCTTCTGTTTGCCACTTTAAGTGTCTGACACCCCTGACAGCAGGGCTAAAGTCTACACCTGGAGAAATAAGTCACACAATGCCCGTGTCAGTGTGACTGGGACCTCAGCTTGCGTGTCAGATGTACTGAACTGTTTGTCCTTAGTGTTCTGTATTATTTTGGCTTGGGGATGTGACTTTTTCCCCTCAGTAAGTAAATGTTGCCTTTAAGCTCTCCACTTCTCCGATGCACAAGTGATATTACCGTGATCTAAAGGTACCTGTGATGCTGCCATAGGTTGGTACACAGCCCTTGTAGGAGAAACTGACATCACCCATATCTTTACACCAGCTAACCATACCTGTTGTGGGGGAGTCAGTCTCCTTTTTAGCTCTCGTGATAGACTGGTGTGACTTCTGTAGGCAAGACTGCACTTGCTTCTGCTTTTGTGTCTGGCTCTCAGACTTGGGGTTTGTGTGTTAAGTCAATCCATGTAAAACTGACCTTTACAGAGAGATGTGTAGGTTGTATGGAGCTGCAAGCACAAGGCTGCTCTGAATGGCCTCTTTGTAAGCAGCTGTGTCAGTGACCACAATGAAAATTGACAGAAAGGGCTTCGAGGCACCTGAGGGCTGTCTCCTCTTTACCCAAGGAGAAATAATCCCACAGCGGGGAGTGTCTGGAGTCGGCAGCTTTTTCTGACCTTCAGGGAGCCTTGTCTTGCATCTGCATCATTCCTGTCTTCAATCACTATGTTGGGGGGGGAAAAAACAAAACAGCAACAACAAAACAGAGTTTGTGTTGCTCTAAATGCAGAACTGCAGAGAATGGTGCTCCAAATGTCCTGGTATTTAAAGGCTTCTTGGTGATAGCTTGCCTTCTCAGAAAACAGAGTGATGTCTCTTCACTCCATGTGATAATTGGTGGTTGTGCAAGACTTAATGTGATGGGGGGCTCTTCTGCACAATCCCACTTTGTGCGCACATCACTCACTCTGTAAGCAGTTGTGAATTGGTCTGAGAACCAGCGTACCACGTACAAATAAATTTCTGTTGAGTGAGTTCCTGAGACTGGTCCTTCAGTCGTCTTTGGAACTAACACGTCAGTGATGTGGCCATTTCCACATGGGTTCTGGTTGCTTTTAATCACTTTCTAGTTGTCACACACGTCACTGTTTCATAGTTTAGCAAACTTGTATGCAAGTCTCTGTGCTCTAAAACTTACCTGTGCTTCACATTGTGTGTATGTAAAAGGAAGCTCCTAAAGTTTCAGAAGTAATGCAATTTGAGCTCTTCTGTCTCTGTCATGTTTCTTTTATGCCATATTTTGTGTTACAGACTCAAGTTTTGAGGCATAGAAAATGAAGGCTCTGATTGAAGGTGCAAAAATCAGAAAGCAAACTTAGAAAGTGTGTGAAAACTTGAATGCCTATTTCAAGCAAGAAAATAAAAGCTGAGAAGGACTGCAACAGACTAAAGAACACCTGTCAGAGAAGGAAGACCAGACCTGGTTCTTTCTGTTTTATGGGAAGGACCAATTTAGAGGAAATCTGTGAATCCTAGAATTTTCCTGCTCTAACTGAACATCAGTGCTACAGCAAAAAAAAAAAAAAAAAGACTTCAGGTAACTGTATGAATGAGCAGTGTAAGGGAAGTGAGGCCAAGAGATTGGATCACCTCTCTGACAGTGCTATCTTGATTTAATCCAAACTAAAGGTGCGGTTTTGCACTGAATGTTGCATCTGCTGTACCCGCAAGAAGGAAGCTTACAATTAAGGAACCAGGTATCTTTTAATCCAGGTTAATGCAGTTTCTGTAGTTTTTTCCACTATTGTGTGCAAATGAGTGGCATGGAGTATATGCATATGTACATACACAGGTGCTGTACAAGTTGTTGTAATGCTAATGGAGTAATTCTTAACTCTAGCCCTCAAATTTCCTTGTAAAGCTATTAAAGCAGATTGAAATCAGCAGCTTTAATTGTTGTTAGTAAGTTTTTCGGCAGCTTACGGTGACTCAAGGTGGTGTCTCAGAATAGTAACACATGGCAGGAATGGTTAAGAAGGGTTTGTTTTTCCAGTCTGGCAACACAATACAAGAGTACCTTCAGCTTCTGGTGAAGGAAAAAACAAAGTGCCTTTTACATAGCCCCATTAGAAGTTATGTCAGTGGTCAGAGAAGTGATGCTGATGTTTGTCTGAGGTGAATTACTTGGCGTATATGTTTTACTCATCAAGGAGTTCAAGAGCACTTGGCAGCTCTTACTCTGTGATATCATAACGTGATTTAAAACAGGAGCTGTAAGCTATAAACCGGCTCTATAAGCAAAACAATAGCTCTTATTCAGTGGACAGGAAAGCAGGGAAGTACTTGTTAAAGCTTGTCAGTGCATTTTTATTTTTATGTGCTACTTATCTGTGGGTCACAATGCAGGCATCAGCTTCTCAAATTAAGCAGGAAACACTTAATTTCCTCACAACTTGCAGTCTCTTCCTTTGAGTGAGCAGTTAATACTGAAGGCTACAAAAAGCATCAATAACCACTGCTCTCTCTGAAAATAAGCACTTTTAAATCTAGCTTTAACCATTAAAAAGCTGCAGTAAGAACGGCTGAAATACTTCTGCAAGGCTTTTTATTAAAGAAAGTCTAAAGAACTAAAGACTAAACAAAACTGCATGTGGCTGAAGTAATAAGCAGCAGAAAGGAATCCTGTTAGCTTTGTTGAAGCTACTTTAACTTGCACCCATTGCCTGAGCTCCCAGCTGTGTTTCTTGCTTTTGGGGGAGAGGGGGATGGAAACGAAGTTCAAAGCAGAATTCAGTGCTCATGTGTTCTGCGTGGATACTTTGAAGAGACCATCAAACAGCCAAAGGCACAGTCAGAGCCAGACAGTACAGATAATTTGTAATGTATGTCAAACTAGTGAGAGACTAGAGGTCGCACTAGATTACATTATTTCTTTAAGTCTTCAAAAACTGAAGAAATAGCTTAATTTTCTTTACTTCATATGTTCTGGAATACATAGGTTTTTATAGCTAAGGCAGTGACCGTTGGTGAGAAATTAATGGGAAAACCAGGCTGCGGTCAGTGATCTTCCATACACTTGTAAAATGATATTTTGTTTTGTTTTGTAGGCCCTTGAAGTCAGAATTAAGCGCAGGTGGAAGAATGGGAATGGTATTTCTTTTCAGAACAGTTTGTAGACCATCTTCCTTGCCTGTGGAGTAAGGAGTTAATTTTCTTTTGCTAATTTAAATTTTTCAGCACTGACCCCTAGGCTTGGTTCAGCCCTACTATGCATGGCAAATCTGGTACTCAGTGCTGCTGCAGTGCTACTGCCAAGTGGCACTGGTACTATAAGTGGTGCTGCACTGTGGTGGTAGCTCCCTAAATGCATACAGTGAGCAAAAAACCTTGCATGCTTTTGGGCAGTTTCTACTGTTAGAGTGACTTAACAGATGTTTCCTTTATTCAGTTACTCGGTCACAGTATGAAGCTTATGTACAAGCTTGCCCTTGCGTCAGCCTTGCTGAGAATGGTTAGGTGAAGATCAGCTCATCTGGAGAAGGTGATGGTGGAGCAAGATCCAAGAGATCTCTTTAGAGGAGAGGAAGGTAGCCAGCAAAGGGCCTGCCTGTGTGGGATATGAGTTTGCAGGAAGCTATGATACCCTGCTGTAGCCTCTACCTCTGGCTGTTGCTATGGACATGCTATGGATGTGCATCTCCTTTCATTTCTGGTTAATTTATTCCCCTTCTAAAGGGAGTAAATTTGTCTTGCATTTTGAAGCAAAAAAAAGAAAAAAAAAAAAGACAAACTTTCTAAAAGCATTGACAAAGGAACTGAGAAGGTAGGAGGTAGGCTGAGATGGTAGTTTCCATGCAGAAACTTCCCATCAAGACAACAGGAACAGAAAGTGGTGGGTATTGGACTCTGACTTCAGCTGGACTTGGACTGAGGCCAGGCTGAATTAAAGGAAGTGGGTGAAAGCAAAACTAGCATTAACAAAACATTTGATTTATGCCTCAAACCAGCAGCTTGCTTCTCCTTACTGCCTGACTCCCTGAAAATGGAGTCTTTCACAAAAGCTGTTCAAAACCATGTGCTGCTCTGGAAATGCTGGCTTTTCTCTACTCTTCCCTGCGCAGTGATAAATGGCTGACCACAAATGTACAGTTTTCAGTCCTTCAAGTCACAGTTACTGGGGTAAAATGCAGAGTTCCTTCAGCTCGTAAGCAGAGGCTCCTGTCCTACAAGCTGATGGCAAATTGCTTTTTGCAAGTGTCTCTGGTTCAGGGTCTGTTCTGAACAGGGTAGTTTGTATAAAAAAAAAAAGTTCTTGCCTCTTGTTGAGAAATAAAAATGGAAATAAAAAAATATTTTTCAGCTAAAATCTGAGGGCTTCTGTTCAGAAGCAAAGAACATATCTTTGCCACAAGAAAAGCATTATCAGTCCAAGTCAGTTGTGGGAGTTAACTGTACTGGTGTAGAGACTTGGTGAGTATCCATCTGTTTGGTAGAGCTTCTCAGCCACCAGAGCACCTCTGTAACAGCTGGAACAAGAGACCCGTGTGTTTCTGCTTGGAAGAGGAGCAATTTGTAGGAAACCTGTTGACCTGCAGAGAGCCAAGGGTGTGAATTCCCGAACTGCAGCTCATCTCCCCATCAGCCCCTCTGCTAGCATGTCGGAGCCCAGCAGGTATGCAGTTCTTCTGTCCAGATGTGTTGCAATCTTGTGGAGCAATAGCTTGTGGCATTTTTGCTGTTGCACAAGGGCTGTATGACTAACTGTGGCTTTCATGCTTTGTTTTCCAAAATGCTTCTTCCTCCCCTGCTCAAGATACAGACAGTGGTGACTGAGCAGCACTTTGCTGCCCTGGAAGTCTGGGAGGTAAAACAGTTGCAACTTGAGTTGAACTTTAAAAAATATTTGGCAATTTAGAAAGTTGTAGCCCTCTTGGGAGGAGTAGAGATGTTTTAGTTTGACCAAATGAAAATAGTCTTGAATTTATTTTTGGAACGCTTTGTTTAAATGATTAGCTGTATGCAAAGCTGTCGGGTGCTCTCAGCAAAACTGGATATCTAGTGTCCTGTACTGCTTAATCAGGGACATATTGAGAGGTTGTGTACTACTTTTTCTTTCCCTCTGAAGTCAGTCCTCCAACTGTAATGGATTTGTTATCGTCTGGCAGGCAGATGGAAAAAAGATAGATCTCTGCCTGTTACGGATCTGAGAGACCTTTCACCAGAGTAACTTCATTTGTGCTGGTGTTGTGCATCTTAGTGCTTTATGAAATAACGTGCTTTGGGTAATATAGCTCTGACCTGTTTGTTCCCTACTCCTTGCCCCATCCCTTGTCCCGTGGAAGAATTTCTCCAGGTTATTGGTGTCTTAGCTGGAAACATCAGTGTGTTATTGCCAGTTTAAATTCACACAGCTGACTGATTCTCAGCAGCACAAGCCCCCGCTGCTTTGAGAAGAATGGGGTGGGGGTGCAATTGAGAGCACGGTTAAGGCTTCGGCAGGAAAGCTGATCCAAGCTGTTCTTGTTGCATCCTCTCCCTTCTGCTGGACCTTTGTCATCCTGGAGTCTGGGGCAGAAAATTGGGGGGGGGGGCATGGGACTTCTCAGAAACAGGAACAAAGTATGTCCTGACTCACTGCTGGAGGATTTCTCACCCAAATTGTCCAAGCCTAAGCATGGCTGTGGAGTTTGTCTTTACATGGTTAGGGGGATCTGGAGTTTTGGTTGTGGTATGATGCCACTAATGGTTTGTGGAAGTCAAAACCTATTTGTGTTCTTTACGGTTGCTCTGGTTTCTAACATAAAAATAACCCTTCAGCATGCAGAGTCTGGGAACTGTTTATTTCTAACGAAGGTTGACCTGAGTAGCCTGGTGCTTCCCTACAGCATATCCTGTAGCTGTTTAAATGTTCTTTCGTCTGTTTCATCTAAGTGCTTCGTCCAAGCTGTGTGACACAGGGCAGGGGGTACAGTTCCTGTCTGAGACTTTGCTTGTCACTTCTTTTTAATCACTGAAGTGATAAATGAGTGCCAAAAGCAGACTTCCTTAAACAGTTGCAGCCTCCCTAGAGCAGATGACACAGTTCCTGCAGTGTATTTTGCTGAAGCTTCTTGTACACAAATCATGACTACAGTCAAAGGGCAGTGTGTTCACAAGGGCATAATCACAACTGAAATCCTTCCATTACAAGCATCTTAAGTCTGGATTTGCTTTTAAGGAGTTTCTTGGACTGAGAGCTAACTCTAGCAAAGGAAAAATTGCAAAGTGGTTTTCTAGACTATCACTAGTAAAATGGAAGTTGGAATTAATAGGTAGAAAGCTTGCATATTGTTATGTCTGTGTCATGTTAAATGTGACAGATGAATGACATAAAATTAAAGCCATTGACCAAAATCTCAGGATTGCTACAAATCTTCTGAATTTTGGGAAATATGAAAGATTATGATGGCATCAAGATTCTGTATCTGAATTCAATTTTTGTAGTTTATTTTTAGGACTTTCAAATTAGAGGGTCAGTGTAGCCTGATGCAAGAAGATGCAGCTCACATCAGTGTGTTCTTCCACCAAGCATCAAATGATTAGGTATTTTGATGGACTGGTGCTAGTCTTCAGTCTCAGCTGTCCCTTGGACCAGCATCAGTCTGAGCAAGGAATGCAGAAGTCAGTTGTTGAATACTTTGTGGAACACCTTATTTCATGCATTTAAGGTGAAAAAGATAAGAAAATAAAGCTAGCAGTGTTTCTGAAGTCACTAAACCTGTTGTGAGTTGAGTGATTCTGCCCAGCAGTGAATGAGATGAAGCCTCAAAGGCTGTAGTACAGAAAATACACACAAAAAAGGAAGCAAAGCAACATGAATAACGTTGGGGAGACGTACTTTTTAACTCATGCTTTATTTAGATTCCATTTCTGCTCCCATGTCTCCACTGCTATGGAGAGGTAAGTAGTGTGTGGGTATGTATTTCTGGTGGTACTCCCGTGCTGCCATGGTTTTTGAGCTTATGTATACATAGCAGCACTTGTAAGAAAATTTGGGGCCTCTTTGGATATGATGCTGTACAAAGATGGCAAGGCAGTCTGCCCTTGTGAACATCCAATTTAGATGGAGGAAGCCAAATTAGAAGAGGAAACAAAGCTAATATGGCCAGCGAACTGGAGAGGAGCCCCACAGCCTGCCAGGATTAAAGCCATGAATAGAAACACCAGTGAAATCCCAGGGAGGCTGGTGCCCATAGTGCCGTTCATGCAGGAGGATATCCTCAGACCATCCTGCATCTTCCTGTCCTTAGGAAACAATTCAGACAGGATGAACACTCAAAACAACTCCATGAACTCTTGGAGGGTGGAGCATGCCTCCTAATCCTCTGGCTTTTCACCAGTAAAACAACTGACTCAGTCTCAAATGGGAGATTTCCCGCAAGTTTGGGAAAAGAAAGCTATGACAACGTTAACATGAGGTGTGACACCAAGCTGAGTGGTATGGTTGTTACACCAGGAGGAAGGGATGCCATCTAAAGGGACATAGACATGCTGGAGGAGTGGGGCCATGTCAGTCTGAGTGAGATTCAACAAGCCTAAATGCAGGGGGTTGCACCTGGGCTGGGGCAGTCCTGACTGGGAGAAGAACTCACTGAGAGGAGCCCTGCTGTGAAGGACTTGGGTTCTGGTGGATGACCAGCTTGACATGAGCCAGCAGTGCATGCTTGCAGTTCAGAAGTCCAACTGCATTGTGGGCTGCATCAACACAGGAGTGGCAAGCAGGTTGAGGGAGATGATTGTCCCCTTCTGCTCTGGCCTTGTGAGGCCCCACCTGGAGTGCTGCATCCAGGTCTGGGGCCCCCAGCACAAGAAGGATGTGGGGCTGTTAGAGTGGGTCCAGAGGAAGTTCACAAAGATGATCAAGGGGCTGGAGAACCTCTCCTATGAAGAAAGGCTGAGAGAGCTGGAGTTCTTCAAGCTGTAGAAGAGAAGGCTCCAGGGAGACCTCATTGCAACCTTTCAGTACTTAAAGGGGTCTTATAAAAAAGATGGAGAGTGACTCTTTGCTCAGGCAGATAATGACAGGATGAGGGGTCATGGCTTTAAACTAAAAGACGGAAGATTTAGTTTAGATGTAAGGAAGAAATTCTTCACTCAGAGGGTAGTGAGGCCCTGGCACAGGTTGCCCGGAGAAGCTGCAGATGCCCCATCCCTGGAGGTGTTCGAGGCCAGGCTGGATGGGGCTTTGAGCAACCTGGTGTGGTGGGAGGTGTCCCTGCCCATGGCAGGGGGTTGGGACTGGGTAGGCTTTAAGGTCCCTTCCAACCCATACTGTGACTCTATGAAGGCTTTGCTTTCAGTCTTACCAGAATCTCAAAAGCATGAAGCCATCAGTTAGATTTACCACCCTGGATGACATTAAATGTTTCTTGTTAGATGCTACCCTATGAATTAGCCTCTTCTGGAAAAGGCTTAGTGTTGCTGTCCTGCCCCTCTAGTCCTTAATGATCTTAAGGTGCTGCCAAGAAGGAAGTTGGTTTTATCCCATGTGTCCTGTTTTGTCTTTGTACTTCACTTGGTACCATGGGTTCAGAATATTTCCAGGAGAGTGTTATTGTACAGTTGTTTGTCTGCTTAACTAACAAACATCTGCTGTGCCTTTTTTGTCTCCTCCCTGAGGGAGATGTGCATAGCAGGGCAGCTTGCTTTGGGAAGTACACTTAAAATAAAACAACAAAAAAAAAATCACATAGAGGAGATAAGTCATCTTTGAGAGGTCAACATAAGCACATGACACGTGCATGTACAAGGTAAAGTCAAAACTGTGCCACATATTTGGAGCGGAAGGCGGAGAGGCAGGCGCCAGTCCAGAGAGAGCTCTTCATCCTGAGCAGCACTGTAGAAATTCTGTGTGCTGAAGGATGAAAGCTGCTGGCTCAAGGCTTTGGTCTAAAGCTCTCACCAGTCTCTAGGACAAAGTGGGGGGGAAATACAGGGAGATTCCACTTCTTACTGAAACAAGGTTGACAGGGGTTTTTGTATGTGGAACTGAAACATTGCTGTTGTTTTCTTTGTCTCTGAGATGTAGCTCTCCAAAGTTTTCACATCCTGCCTACTGCAGGTGACAAAACCGTGCCTTAAACTTATAACTTCTTGCTTCCACTCCTCCTCCTCTTTCTATTTTAGTCTTTTATCAGAATATCTGATTCTGTGCAAGAGATGGTGTTGCATGTAAATCATAGCTTCATTTGTAAGATGCTGCTGTTGTGTTGTTGCTGAAGGCCGTTTTCTTAATTCTAACCAAATCTGCCAGGTAGCGTTTACAGAAGCTTAAAATTTTAATCTGTGTGACTGCTTTGGATAAATCCTGGATATAAATCTGGATAAATACTGTTAACCAGCAATTAAGGTATTGTATTTGTGTATTAAACTCTTCTTATGCCGGTATGGTCTGTTGTATTGAATTGAGTGTGATTGTGAAAGTCAAATTGCTTTTGTCGTACCCGTTCCTTTTGGGCATAGGAGCAGAAAATAATTTTTCTGGTTCAACATTTTAATAAAATCTGAATGGGCGATCAGAGTTACTGTGTGTTGAGGTGCACTTTACATGGAGGTTTTTTTACATGCTTGCCTTTAAAAAAGGCAGGGGGAAGAAGCCACCTGCTGAATGAGACCAGGCAGCTCCCATGTGCGATCCTGCAGTGCTTTGCCTACGCGACAGCTCCATCTGCTGTTCCTCGGCTACAACTTTCCCTTTGTGCCTGAATCTCCCATTTCACAATTTCACAGTGATTCTTGTGCTTCTTCTCTCTGACTTCGTACATCTTCAGACAGTCCTTATTCTTGTGAGGAGGCGCTGCTTGGGATATTCTGGAGTTGCATTTGGCAGTTCTGGATTCTTCTAAGTTCTTTAAATTTCTTGGCAGTAACTGGTAGCTGTGACATCTGTTTGCTTCACAAACATGAGGTTTTCTTTGCTGTTCATGTTATGTGTCTTACTCCTGCAAAGACAAGTTACTGAAAGGTAAGAAGCCCCATCATCTAGCAGTAAGAGTTTTTGCTGTTCAGTTGAGTAATAGGTACTTGTGATTTTTGTGAAGCAGTCTGGCCTTGTCTGTGCTGTCTGGGATTCTGCATGTTTTGTGAGAACAGACCAGCAGATCACATCATAAGTAAACTGTTGTAAATCCTATATGTACAGAGAATATTATCCATCATTCAAGAAAACATTCATATTTGAATATTACTATCCAGATTTTCCAGTTTCTCTGGAGTGGGAATGATGACAAGGGCTTTTGAATCAGTTCTGCACAATATTCCTCTGGATAGCCTCAACCTGCCTCCTCAAAGGCTGCTGATGCATTCACCTATTGTGATTTTTTTTTCCCCCACTGTTTTTCTGTCTGTTATGCACTAAGATGTCTGCACTGAGATTTTGGTATATAATTTTGTAGGTCAGGAAAACTGAATGCTTTGTGCAGTCTGGTAGTTGGCACTCTGGCTTCCTGCAGGAAAATAATCAAATGTCAAAGTTAGATGATTAATTTTTTCCAGAAAAGACAGATGGTGCACGTAAGCCTGTCTTTTGTTGTTTTTCTCAATTATTTATGACCAGCAGACTAACCAGAAAGGTTAAATAGGAAAAGATGCTTTCCCCTCTTGCAGATAGACCTGGAACAAAAGATGCTTGAGTTGTACTTTCTAATAGTATTGAAGTTTAATAACTGCAGTAATTTTTTTAGCTCAGCCTTATCTAATCTCTATTTAATTGTACAAAGGTCTTATGACCAAGGACTTTCATTTGTTCTGCCTTGCTGCAAATCACTCTTGATATAGAAAGTGAACTTAAAATAAACAGTAATGTGCAAACATAGAAGCAGCAGGTTAGTTATTTGTGTGAAATAAGCCTGGCGTGTGTTGTTATTACTCGAATTCAGTGAAATAACCACTAAATACGTGGATGGTGCCACCATCATGTGCTTAGTGAGTTATCCCACAGAGCAAAACATAGAACATAGCTTTATTTAGGTCTAGCACCAGATAGTGGAGTGAGCTTCTTCAGCATGAAGACCCTGTCTCGTGTGTCAGGACAATGCACAGATATTCAGCTGTTCAGTGAGCTACAGCACAGCTGCCCTCTCACTTCAGCATCATGTCTGATCCTTAGGTTCAAGAGTGAGTGAGCTTTGAGAGAGTTTGGTAGGACTTTGCAGCAGTGTGTATCTTAAGTTTCTGCACTGTCGCAAAGAACGCATACATATGTGGTATGGATTAGCTGGGTCCTGCAGGTCATGAGTTGGGCTGCCTTTCCTGAGTTGCCAGGAGAAATCTGCCCAGCAGTTAGATCATTGTGTTAGCAGCAAGTGCTTGGATTTGCTCTTTGTCTGCTTCTTCACGTTAACTTGAAGGTATTTTCAAAACAGAACGTGGCAGCCTGGTTCCGGCATCATCTGAGAGGTTTGGCAGAGTTGTCACTGTAAAGGCAGTTGGGTGAGCAGAAATGCTCAAGCAAGCAGATGTCAGGCTGTTGCCATCTGCAGGAAGCAGCACGAAAGGAAAAGATGCTGCTTTATGCTCATGGAAGTCAAAGTTGGGGAAGTACAGGTCATCTTCAGCTGATGGGTAAAAATAGCAGTGACTTGTGAATATGTGGGAATTTACAGCATAGCACTTGAGGGCTAGTCTGCTTATTAAAAGCTTGTGTGGGTATTTTGGTTGCAGAATAAGATCTTGCTGGTGCAGGGAGCTAACTTGTAAAAGCAATTTCAATAAACCTTCCAGTACAGATGAACGTCTGGGGATGGGTCAAGGGGGATAGTGCATATGAATAAAACTGAAAAACTGACCTTATGAGTTGAGAATAAATTTCTCAGTCAAAATACAGTGTTAGCTTTATTGTCTCAATTTGTATATATATATTCTTACAATATTTCTAGGGCAGTAGAAAGAAGGAGTTGTGGAAGCTATGTGATTTACTGAAAATTGCAAGGAGAGAAGGAGGAGAAGTTGTTAAAACTATCTGAAAAATCTGTCAATTACACAAGATCTGCAGAGGATTAGTGTTTTTCTAACAGTAAAAAGGACCTACTCTAACAGGAATATTTTTACAATCCAATCTTATGACAAAAGGGGTGGCTTTTAAACAAATGGTAAAATTAGTAAGGAATTTTCCGAAGACATTCAACACTGCAGGACAATGGCTGTATTTGCTTGTTAAGTTTTATTAAATCAGACTGATCTGTTATGATTTGCTTGTTCTTCTGAATGTATTTACATATCATGTTAAGAATGATACTATAAAAATGTTCTTATCTCTAAATTTTGCCTTCATTGTATAGACCTGTAATTTTTGTTGGCTTCCTTATAAGGCTGAAGAATTTTGATGCATTAGGAATCTAAGAATATCAATTTGTCACTTCTCATCTTACAGAGGAAACATTTATTTTTCCCCTTTGCAAAGTGACTGTCAGCACTTACAGTGGACTCCATGATTGCTTTTAGCTGTCTGTGATGTTGTTCCTTGTTTTGACAGATTGATCACTTTGGCTTTGATGAAAACCTTACGTTCCAGCAGCGGTATCTGATAGCAGATCAGCACTGGAAGAAAGACAATGGACCGATACTGTTCTATACAGGCAATGAAGGAGACATCACGTGGTTCTGCAACAACACAGTATGTATAAAACAGATCCTTGATTTTTTGAATTACATTCCTTCTTTCCAGCAGTGGCCTAGTGGAAAAATCAGGAAGAAGGAGGAAGACAATATCAGAATATTATTTAAAGAGAAGTTTGCAATGGCTTTATGACAGCTACAGGAGAGTAAGCTGAAAAAAAAGTATAGGAGAAATTTTAGGGCATTTGGGGATCCTATCTGAAGCTCACAGAAATCAAAGGGGAGCGCTTCCTTGAGCTGTGAAGAAAACTTACAGGGGAAACACTCTGTGGTGTCTCAACATAAGGATGTAAAAGCTTGAACCCATTGCATCAATCCCATTACTTCAGAATGCTTCTGAGTGAAATGAGAGGTTTTGATGATTGTTTTGTTTGTATCTGAGAAAAAAGTGAAGTGAGATTCAGCTGGCCAGACATCAAGGATAGATGATGCCTGTTCCCTCACAAAACCCATACAAAATTTTTGTTTCCCTGACAAATGCAGGACGCAGTGTGTGGGCATTTTTCAGCCACTTCCATAGAAAGTCCACTGCCACAGCAGAGGTGATGTCCTGGGCCTGGAGGAAGTGAGGGTTGCTTACACACTGCTCTGTCAGCAGGTGATAGCTGGTGGGTGGTAACATGCTGCTGTCAACAAGTTATAACAAGTTGTCCTAGTTACTTATTAGTTGAAAATAAGCGTTTCAGTGCTCTAGATTGTTTATTGCCAAACATTTCTTTCTGTAATACAGTCCTAACTCAAATGCATGCTTTTCTCCTGTTGTGTTGTTTGATGTCCTGTGGATTAAGCTTGTTAATCCTGCCATAGGAGTTCTGGCAGGATTGCCCAAGTATATTCACAAAACAACGTTGCTTAATGTTTTGTGGCTTTTTTTGGGGGGTATACTTGCCTATCTCTGGGCCTACCTTCTCTATTTTTTTCTATAAAGATGCTTTCAAACCAAATTGCGCTCTGCCTTTCTGGTTGTGTTTTGATAGTGATATTTTGCTAATCAAAGAATAAGATTTGAGGTACAATAGATGGAAAGTAAAGACTTTGCAAGTGATTAACTTAATGTGTTTAAATGTGCGTTTTCCCCCAACCAGGGTTTTATGTGGGATGTGGCTGAAGAACTTAATGCCATGTTAGTATTTGCTGAACATAGATATTATGGAGAATCATTGCCATTTGGAAATGAATCTTTCAGTGTAAGTGTCTACTTTCTTCTTTACATGTGTTCTATACAAAAAGAATTGTTATACTTGTCAGTGCAAATACGGCTTGCCTGAGTAAGATGTGCTAGAAGCACACAACTATCCTATTTTTATAACTACTAATTCTAAATTAACAAACCACAAGCCAGAATCTTCTAGCACTTCAAAGGACGCCTGTAACAAATGTTTAGTTTATCCAGCAGCTTTACAACTCAACAGCTATTCAAGTGGAGAAAGATTGCTGCTGGATATCGCTCCAATGCTGTATATGACCCATGTTCTTTGTCTCAGGATTCCAAGCATCTGAACTACCTGACATCTGAACAAGCTCTGGCAGACTTTGCAGTACTAATTGAATACTTAAAGGAGACCATTGCAGGAGCCCGTTACAGTCCTGTCATAGCTATTGGAGGATCTTATGGAGGGATGCTCGCAGCCTGGTTTCGGATGAAATACCCCCA
Organism: Oxyura jamaicensis; assembly: GCF_011077185.1. Classification (NCBI taxonomy): domain Eukaryota; kingdom Metazoa; phylum Chordata; class Aves; order Anseriformes; family Anatidae; genus Oxyura; species Oxyura jamaicensis. The sequence goes on along the minus strand of NC_048893.1, from coordinate 197,148,230 downwards.
TGTGGTGGTTGGGTGAGTGTACTTGTTCTGCTCAAACACAGAGCAGGCATTTGTTACTTCAGTGCTATAAATGTTACAGTAGTGGGATAAATACTGTAATTGAAGCAAGCTTGAATTTTTCACTATTTGGAGGTCGCTCTGAATTTGGGAAGAGTATTTCTGAATATTGTCTACCACAAAAAGACAGCTGTAGGCCAACAGGTACTGGATGGTGTGTACTTCCAGAGATGCGTATTAAGACTTCTAAGTAATAATTCTGAATGCTAACTTTTCCCCTAATTTCTCTAGGGTCACCAGAAATTCTGGTGATTTGAGGCAGGTGTGTGAGTGCCTTAGTTATTCTCTAGCAAACACAATTAGTGATTTGCTCACCTTTGCCTGCTGGAGAGCTGTTTCTTGTGGGCAAGGGCTCTGTCTTCAGTTGAGTTAGTACAATGCCTAGTGAGAAAGCTTACTTCTGTTATTTGTTGTTCTCATGTAGCAGTTATGTCTGTCTGAACTTATACTTCATGTATTTAGTGACTTCTTTGTGCTACTGTCCAAAACTTGTAACCTTCAGCAGGCTTTGCATACAGGCCTACAGAAGAATTTTGCAACATTGTGATTAGTTCAGGAAGGGGTGAGTGCCTCGCTGAATTATAAATGCTACTTAAATAGTGGCTGTAGGGAAAGTGTTGCCCAGAGGATAGAAATTCACTTTGCAGGGGTTCAGGATGCATGTGTTTCTCAAAAAAATCTGTTCTGTATCCATTTGTAGAGCTCTGGCAGCCTCTGCCCCAATCTGGCAGTTTGGTGATTTGGTTCCCTGTGGTGCTTACTTCACTGTAGTAACTAATGATTTCAAAAAGAGTGGGACTGGCTGCTCAGAAAGTATCCGGAATTCCTGGAGTGCCATTAACCACCTTTCCTCAACAGGTAAGACCTCACCAATATGCATTTAAAGGGTCATAACATTCAGGATAATGTTATGACTTCATAAAATCAGTGAGTTTGCTTCATAACTTTAGTGTGTGGATGTATTTTTGGTGGTGATGAGTTTATTAAAACACATTCTTAGTAGTAAAACCTGACAACTGCGTTCATTGTTATTTTATGAATGTCTGTTTTGTTGGATCATGTGCTTTATTCACATATGGCAGGACTTGGAATCCAGGTCAAACACTCCTGAGATCAGACAAGAGCTGACTCCCAGGCTAGAACCTCAATGTTTGTATTCCTTCCTGACAAAGTAGGAAAGATGATTTGTTTCTAAGAAGAAAATAAAAAAAAAACACAACCCAAAACAACAACAAAAAAAAACTGAACTACCAACTGAGGCAATCAAGTATAGGAAATTGCTACAGTCCTTATAGCACTAGTTTTAGTGCTAAGGTGAATATATCAGATGAGGTCTCTGCATGGTTTGTGAATTAAAAAGTAAAAAAAAAATAATAATAATAATAAAAATCTTGCTACCTTCAGCACACTGAAGAGATCCTGGTATGCTGAGTTAACCAATTCAAGTCAGAGAAGCTGAACTGGAGAGGTTCTAGACCAGATAATATAGTGACAGCAAAGGCAAGGGGAGTCCTCAGAGATCTGAGATTGCTTTTTGAGATGGCTTGTTGGAAACAAGCAAGGCAACCTACCCCCTGCATTGCTACATCATTTGTCAAAAAAAAAAAAAGGTTTTTGTAATGGGGGGCTCCCTCCTGAAAGGGACAGAGGGCTCAATATGCCAACCGGACCCAACCTGCAGGGAAGTCTGTTGCCTCCCTGGGGCTTGGGTGAGAGACTTTGCTAAGAAAGTCAAGCGCTTGCTACAGCCTTCTGACTACTACCAGCTACTGGTATTCCAGGCTGGTAATGATGAGGTAGCAGTGAGAAGTCTGAGAGAGATCAAAAGGGACTTTAGGGCTTTGGGGCGATTACTTAAAGGATCAGGGGCACAGGTTGTGTTTGCCTCTGTCCTTCTGGTAGGGGGGATCGATGCCGACAGGTGGGCTCATCACATTAATATGTGCTATTGGGACTGGTGCAGCCAGCAGAACTTTGGGTTTTTCAATCACAGGAAGGTCTACGCTACACCAGGCCTGCTGGCACCAGGTGGGATGCGCCTCTCTCAGAGAGGGGTGAGGATTTTTGGTCAGGAGTTGGCAGGGCTGATAGATAGGGCTTTAAAATAGAGTCGAAGGGAGAAGGGGATAAAACCAGGCACACCGGTGAAGACCTAAGGGATGGTATGCTAGAATCAGGGACTGTGTGCCAGTGAGGTCCTTCAGTCAGATCCACAAGGTGCTGCGTGTAGGGAGGTACATTTGAAGTGCTACTACAGAAACACGTGAAGTATGAGAAATAAAATGGAAGAGCTAGAAGTCTTGGCCTGGTCCCACAGCAACGACATCATCAGCATAAGCGAAACCTGGTGGGATGAGTCCTGTAGCTGGTGTGTTGCAATAGATGGTTACAGGCTCTTCAGGAGGGACAGGCAGGGCAGGTGAGGTGGCAGGGTGGCGATGTATGTGAAGCATGGGCTGGACTATGTGGAACTTCAGGTTGGCGATGGCAAAGTTGAGAGCCTCTGGGTAAGGATTAAGGGATGAACAAATAAAGGGGATGTTGTTGTGGGAGTCTATTACAGACCACCTGGCCAGGATGACAACGCTGATGAATAATTCTTTGCAGAACTAAGAGATGCCTTGAGATCAACTCCCCTTGTCCTTACAGGGGATTTCAACTTCCCAGATGTCAGCTGGGATCAGCACACAGCTGACACGAGCAAGTCCATGAGGTTCATAAAGCACCTAGTTGATAACTTCTTGGTGCAGGTGCTAAGGGAGCCAACTAGGAAAGGTGCCCTCCTAGATCTGTTGCTAGAGAAGAGGGAGACGTGCCAATTGGCAGCTGTCTCGGTCATAGTGACCATGAAGTGGTTGAGTTCAGAATTTATGGTGACTGAAGGAAAACTGCCACCAAAACTTCAGCACTGGATATGGGGAAAGCAGACTTCAGGCTGCTCAGGGAACTAGTCAGCAAGGTTCCCTGGGAAACTGCTTTTGAAGGCATTGGCGTCCATCAGTGCTGGTCAATCTTTAAGCACTGACTCCTAAAAGCACAAGATTGGGCAATTCCAAAATATCAGAAGACAGGCAGGCGGGGCAGGAGGCCAGCCTGGCTGACCAGGGATCTTCTGTTGGAGCATAGGTGAAAAAAGAAAGTGTATGGCTGCTGGAAGGAGGGTCAGGCAATGAGGAAGGAATACAGGGGTGCTTTTCGTGTTTGCAGGGAGAAAACTTGTGTGGCCAAAGCCCAATTAGAGTTGAAGCTGGCCATGTCTGTGGGAGACAATAAAAAAGGTTTTTAGATATGTGAACAGAAAAACGAGAACCAAAGAAAACACAGGTCCACTACTTGATGGGGAAGGTCTCGTCACAGACAATGACATAGGCATAGCAGAGACGCTTAATGCATTCTTTGCCTCTGTCTTAAACATTGATGATGGGCTTCAGGACCCAGGGTGCCCCTAGCTGGAGGACCATGATGGTGGGAATGACAAACTCCCCACCAACCCTGAACATGTGCGGGATTTGCTGCTCCACCTGGATCCATACAAGTCCATGGGTCTGGATGGTATACATCCCATGGTGCGTAAAGAGCTGGCTGATGTCATTGTGGGACCTCTCTCAGTTATTTTTCAATGATCTTGGGAATCTGGAGAGGTCTTGGTAGACTGGAAGCTGGCAAATGTCGTGCCAATTTTCAAGAAGGGTCAGAAAGAAGACCCTGGTAATTACAGGCCTGTCAGTCTCACGTCAGTGCCTGGTAAAATTATGGAGAAGATGATTCTTGAAGTTATTGAAGTGCACCTGGGGGACAATGCAGTCATTGGTCCCAGCCAACATGGGTTCATGAGGTCCTGCATAACAAATTTGATTTCCTTTTCTAGTAAGATTACCCATCTAGTCAACCAAGGGAAACCAGCTGATGTGATCTTTTTGGACTTCAGCAAAGCTTTTGACATGGTTTCCCATAGGATCCTACTGGACAAAATGTCCAGGATACAGCTTAACAAAAACATCATACGATGGGTGAGCAATTGGCTGATGGGCAGGGCTCAAAGGGTTGTGGTAAATGAGGCCACATCCGGCTGGTGGATGGTCACTAATGGGGCCCCTCAAGGCTCCATTTTAGGGCCAGTCTTCTTCAATGTTTTTATAAATGATTTGGATGTAAGACTAGAAGGTGTTTTGAGCAGATTTGCCGATAACACCAGACTCGGAGGAGTTGAGGACTCTGGTGGAAAGGTGTTGCAGAGAGATCTGGACAGATTGGAGAGCTGGGCAATCACCAACCACATGAAGTTTAACAAAAGCAAGTGCCGGGTCCTGCACCTGGGACGGGGCAACCCTGGCTATCCATACAGACTGGGCGACAAGATGCTGGATTACAGCCCTACAGAGAGGGTTGACAGCAAGTTGAATATGAGCAAGCAGTGTGCCCTGGCAGCCAGGAGGGCCAACCATATCCTGGGGTGCATCAAGCACGGCATCATTAGTCATTACTAGTCAGTTGAGGAAAGTGATTGTCCTGTTCTACTCTGTGCTGGTGTGGCCTCACCTTGAGTACTGTGTGCAGTTCTGGGCACCCCAGTACAAAAAGGACATTCAACTGTTGGAGAGTTTCCAGAGGAGGGTGATGAAGATGGTGAAGGGCCTGGAGGGGAAGACATATGAGGAGCTGCTGAGGTCACTGGGCCTGTTCAGCCTGGAGAAGAGGAGGCTGAGGGGGGACCTCATCGCAGTCTACAACTTCCTCGTTAGGGGTAGTGGCGAGGCAGGTGACCTATTCTCCATAAACACCAGTGATAGGACCTGCGGGAATGGTGTTAAGCTGAGGCAGGGGAAATTTAGACTGGATATCAGGAAGAGGTTCTTCACCGAGAGGGTGGTTGTGCACTGGAACAGGCTCCCCAGTGAAGCAGTCACTTCACCGAGTCTGTCTGAATTTAAGAAGAGATTGGACTGTGCACTTAGTCACATGGTCTAAACATTTGGGTAGACCTGTGCGGTGCCAGGAGTTGGACTTGATGATCCTTACGGGTCCCTTCCAACTCGGGATGTTCTATGATTCTATGAAACTTTTGTTTTCTGGAAGAAGAGAGCCCTGATGTTTCCTGTCAAAAAGATGCCAAATGACTTGTACATCCCTTCTTTAACATAACATTATCTTAACATCCATTCAGGTTGTGTTTCTCTTTACTTAAAGATGCTGACTAAATTTTGATCTGCTCTGCTTGTGTGCATGGGGGGTAACTTCACTCAGCATAAATGATCTGGTGAAAATACTTAACATAGGTCAGTTGTGCTACTATTAATACATTTACTGTCTTTTTTTATATTTTTATATTAAAGATGCAGGTTTACAATGGCTTTCCAGCACATTTCATTTGTGCAGCCCATTAAAAAATCTTCAGGATGCTGCTATGTTGAAAAGTTGGCTGAGTGAAACGTGGGTAGACTTGGCTATGGTGGACTATCCCTATAAAGCTGACTTCTTACAGCCTCTGCCAGCTTGGCCTGTACAGGTAATTGAGGACTGTCTTGGAGGATTGATTAAAGCTTGGACTGTTAAAGTCTCTTCCACTTAGTTTAATTCTCTCCTTGCCTGTATCTTTTCCTGTATTTTTGGATCTGTAGAGCCAACATGGCTGAAAAAAGGGGAATGGGGCAGTCCCTTCTTGTACATCAGCTGGTTTGTTGACTGCCACAGGTTGCGTCAAGAGCCAAGAATTTTAATTGGGAAATGTAATATTTTGGTTGCTTGCATTACATGCACTGCACAAATGGAATATGGCTTGATGATAATGCTCAGGGTATGTCATCACATAGATGCTTTCTGGTGGTGGTTTGGATATACTTTGAAGATGAAACTGATGTCCTGTCAGGTGTTGTGTGTTTACCTGTATTCTTGCAGACCGAGACCCCATCTCTCCTCTTCATTGTAGGAAGTTTGCAAGTTCTTGAAGGATCCCAGTCTCTCTGACAAACTGTTGCTGCAGAATGTTTACCAGGCAGTGAACGTCTACTACAATTATTCAGGAGAAGCCTCATGCTTTGACATGTCTGAGACGGCAACAAAGAATCTTGGTCAGTTGGGTTGGTACTATCAGGTATGCACTCTGTCCTTTCACTTGTAACTTAGTGAGGTTTTTTGGACTAGAGGTGATGGCAATCGCCATGTCAATAGGTTGGACCAGATATAAATTGATGGGGCTGCACAAGCATCAGTAAGGACTCTGCCTGTTTATACACTGCTTTAAACAGAACCCAGGTCTTTGAAAATAAAAAGTTGGATCTAGAACTGAAAATTAATGGTATTACAATAACATTTCATAGACAGTATCAAGGACATGTCACGTTTTCAGATGTTCTCTAAACAAAATCACAAGCTGTATCTCTCTGTCTGGCTTAGAACTTGAACTCTTTCTTATGCGTGACTTTTATCATTAGTCTTATAAAAAGCAATCACTGTGGAAAACAGGATAACCAGTTGAAATATTGCTACTGATGTTTACCCTGTAGAAAACGGGTGGGGAGAGGGAAATAAGTACTACTATAGTAGAATCATAGAATATCCCGAGTTGGAAGGGACCCATAAGGATCATCAAGTCCAAGTAAAGCAACTTACTTCCTGATGATAGTGAGCTTGAGGGGGAAGTACGATTGTAGTGAAGAGGGCAAGGCATGACAGAGAAGCTACTTTCCCAGGAGGTTTAGATTGTCTTTGATTGTTGAGTTTCAGCTCTTCACGTTGACTAGAAAGGGATGTACAGAAGCAGCATCTTAGTCTTCTATTTCCCTGAGACTGCACCCCTCAAGCCCACTGTCTGTACAAATATGTCAGGATATGCTGATACTGATTTCTTTCAACTAATTATCCTGTACCTAACTGAGACACAATCTTCCCCTTCACATACTACAGGGATCTGTAATTTTATTAAGGTCTCCAGGGCATTCTGCTCTTTCTGTCTCAAAGTGAGCACACATAGCACTTAGTGTTCAGCCTCTCCACTGAAGAGAAGAGCCAGTGATGCCAGAAACAAGGTATAAAAATCAGTGTTCAGACTGTCACCATCTGCTCTTGGCTACTCTCCTATTTCTCCTGTGCTCCCGACAGCACCAGGAGATGTGTAGGCTTTTAAGTTACTCTCTGACACAGGCAGGAGGGACACCATGTGGGTAACAAAAGTATGGCAGCTGGACTCATAAAAATGCATTCAATCTGCAGCTTGTTGGAGGTTGCCTGCTTCTGAAGGCTTGGGGGGAAAGACACAAGTAGGCATAGACTGAGTTAGCACCCACCATGGCAATTAGTCTATGTGGCTTCCAGGCGATACCTTTTTGTTCTTCCTCTCTAGTATCACTAAGGTCAGGAAATGGTTCTTGCATGGAAGATGAAGCTTATGCTTGACACCTGTGTTGTGATAGTTTGATAATTACCAGTCATGTTTTGTTTGTGCTCTTTAAGTGCTGCACAAATGGTTATGGGACAGTCTCATCTTGTTGTTCTGCTCTCTTCCAGGTTTGCACTGAGATGGTGATGCCCATGTGCACAGATGGTGTCAATGACATGTTTGAACCTCAGAAATGGGACTTTGATGCACTTTCAGAAGAATGCTTCAGGTTATGGGGAGTGAGACCTCGCCCCTCTTGGGTTCTTTCTATGTACGGAGGGAAGAACATCAGCTCACACAGCAACATCATTTTCAGGTGAGCCTTGTTTCAGAGTTGTCTTCCACCAGTTTGGTCCGTCAGTACTACTGTGTGGGTTGGCACAGGTAGGCAGCAGGAATAATCACAGACCTATGGCTAAAATGCGAAGAGTGAATTTATTTTTGTTGCACCTTCCACATTTGGAAAGGCACTGAGAAACTCTGCTTAGTGACAGCTCTGGGAGGAGGTAAGATGAGGAGTATCAGAGCATGAGAGGGGGAGACTACTAGAATCACTTCCTTCACTCCCTGAGGCAGGCCCAAAAGACAGACAGGGTAGTCCCAAAGCTGGGGGGAAAAAAGGAAACGTTAAAGGAAACAGATGGCTGACCACATAGAACTAAAGGGTAAGGGGCAATGGTGACAATTTCCTGCCCAGGGCAGCAGGGATGTCTCCTCAGTAACTATCCTGCCTTCCCAGGTGCCCTCATGCAATAGGTATGAGACTCTGCAAGTGGAACTAAACAATATTGATGAAGACAGTTCATCTGGGCTTGGAGGCCTCATTGATGTTAAAGAGCTTCAGCAAACTAAAAAAGACAGGTCGTTGTCATAGGAGACTCCCTTCTGAAGGGAGCAGAAGGCCCAATATGCAGGTTGAATACTTCATAGGGAATTCTGCTGCCTCCCTGGGGTTAGAGATGTGAAGAGAAAGCTTCCTACCCTGGTGCAGCCCCATCTGTTACTGATTTTTCAGGTAGGCAGCAATGAAGCTCCAACACAAAGTCCCAAGGCCCTCTTGCCCTCAGACAACTGGTTTAAGGGATCAGGAGCAGAAGTAGTGTTCTCCTCCATTCCTCCAGTTGCAGGTAGTGATGAGGAGAGAAACAGAGCCAGCAGACCAATACCTGGTTCCAGGCCTGGTGTCCCTGTCAGCACTTGGGATTTTTGATTATGGGTCATTCTACATGATACCAGGCCTGCTGACAGCAGATGGGATAGACCTATCTCAAAAAGGGGAAAAGGATTTTTGCACAAGAGTTAACAGGGCTCATTGAAAGGGTTGTAAACTCGATTTCAGGGGAGGAAAATTGATAAAACCAGGCTTGCTAGAAACAAAGCACCCTGGTGGGTGACACACCAATGTTTGTGGGACAGTGTGCTAGCAAAGTCCTTTGGTCCCCTTTCCCAGTGGAGGTATGAGATGGAGAGCCATGTCACAGCAAAGACAAGGTATATTGATGGGTTAAAAATCACTGAAGTGCCTGAGAATGATTCTGTAGGAATTTGGGCTTCCACACACACTCCCTCCAAGAGGTGATGGGGGTTGTTAGCCCAGCTGGAGTGCATCTACACCAATGCATGCAGCATGGGCAACAAACAGAAGGAACTGGATGCCTAGCACCAGGCTGTGCTACCTGGTGCAGTAGCACTGGATGTTAGGGACTGTTTGGATTGTCTTGGGAGTAATAATGGTGATGACAGGGTTGAATGTTTATGGATAAGAATTGGGGGAAGGCCAGTGAGGCAGATATCCTGGTGGGTGTCTGTTATAGACCACCTAACCAGGCCAAAGAGGCAGACAAAACATTCTACAAGCAGCTGGGAGAAGTCTCACAATAGCTAGCCCTTGTTCTCACGGAGGACTTCACCTTACCAGATGTCTGACTGTGGAGAATCTGCATCCTTTATTGGATGTGAGGGGGAAAATATAGAGACAAGAGATGAGGAGAAGGCTGAGGTACTTACTGCCTTCTTTGCCTCAGTCTTTAGCAGCAAGACCAGTTGTTCTCTGGGTACTCAGCCCCCTGACCTGATAGATACTGACAGGGAGCAGAAGAGGTGCAAGTGTGGATCTACTTGAGGGTAGGAGGGCTCTGCAGAGGGATCTGGATAGGCTGGATCGATGGGCTGAGGCCAACTGTATGAGGTTCAAGAAAGCCAAGTGCCAGGTCCTGCACTTGGGGCACAACAACCCCCTGTGGTGCCATAGGTTGGGGGAAGAGTGGCTGGAAAGCTGCCATTCAGGAAAGGACCTGAGGGTAGTGGTTGATAGCTGGCTGAATTGAGCCAGCAGTGTTTTCAGGTGCAGCAGCATCCTGGCTTGTACCAGAGTGTGTGGCCAGCAGGCCTTTTAATTCCTTGTAGTTATGCTGCAGTAGTCAACTGTTAACGTAATGGTAAGTAACAATGGTACCTTACCATAGCACTACCTCAGCTGCTATCATTTGGTGGCAAATAGAGGGACTGTGTTTATATCCCTGAGGCAATATTTGAAAAGTATATTGCTTTTGTTACCAGGTAAAGGCAAACTAGTCTTGGCTTTGTGAAGCAATGGCTATTGAGAAGAAAGCATTAGCAAGATCTATTGCCACCTTCCAGGGTTGTAAATTTTCACAAATTTTGCCTATGAGAGTAATCATGTCTGGAGACCGTAACTGCAAGTGGTGGGGGTGACTTTATTCAATTCTCTATAGTCTACACTCATTCCCCAAGTGCTGATCTTTGAACAGGCCAAATAGGATTATTAGAAGCAATCATGTTTTCTTTAACAATTCCCTCTTGTTGTGCGTGAATAGTTTGAGTAACTTCCTCCCCCACCCCCAAATGTGATACTGTTTTACAGTTACCACCTTGGCAGGCACAGGCAGCACGACAAGATCCCATTTTGGGAATCCATTCAAAGCCATTATACATGAACTAACAAATCCCACTTGCAATGTCCCAAAGCATAAATAACCATTTAGTGTTTCAACTGTTTGTCCTGCCAACACTTTAATACCCTAAATACATCTGTTAACACTGTTGTGGCAAATAGGATGGTATTTCCTATTGTGAAACTAACCTTAGCTGCGATGATGGGGGTGGGATTTCTTCCAATCTCAGATCTGTGATGTGGCTTCTTTACAACTCATATTACTGTGCACTGCAGGAACTTCAGCCCCACTAGCCATCAGAGCTAATGCACACAAAATCCCTCCAGACTGCTGCTTTATAGTTAAAGGAATGTAGGGGTGTCAGTCCCCCTCACCTTAGGAGGGTACAGTGGTGGCAATTCTGGGGGACCTGCCAAAGCTTCATTTCTGCTGTTTTGACATTTGCCAAGTTTGGGTACTTTTAACCCATTCCTTCCCCCACTTACTGAGTAGCAAAAGCATCTGTCTCCAGCCTCCCAGCTGAATAAATGATGGGAGTGCTTTGTGTTGCTCTTGAGAGTAAAATGGTCAATCTACAGTGGCCAAAGAAGCCAACTGTTCTGTCACTGCCTGGGGAACTCTAAAAGAAGAGTCTGGGCTGGGATTCTGCCAAATGTAATTTTCTTCCCCTGTGGATTTCTTCTTATCTTGTGGCCAAAGTCCAGGTTTCCCATGCTGGTAAATCTGTCTAGCTTTTCAAGAAGCCAAGCACCGTCTCTTCCACATAAAAGGAAAGTCTAAACAAGCTCTAGCTATAACACAGGATCTTGGTCACTGCAATTGTTGCTGTGGGTGATAGCCTTGTGGAAGGCTGGCGTGGTGTTCCCCTTTCTCTTTGATTTCAAGTTTGTCTGAAAGTCTGAATGTTTTTATATGGACAAAATGTAAAATAAATGTTTGTCTAGTACAAAAACTAGTTGATGCTGTTTGCTGTCTACTCAAAACCATTACTTATTTTTAAGGTTAAACTCTGCTCAGCTTTCTATAAAGGAAGGTTTATACAGTTACACTTCTGCTGTGAGGCGATGCTTATTTTGAACAGCTTAATACTGGCTGCTTGTGACACTGTTATGTGGCAGAGAGACTTTTAATAAATGCAGCCAAAGCCTGTGCCCTCAGGAGTTCTGACTCTGTACTGATTGTCCATGGCAGGCAGCTCCTGGATATATTCTTCCATGCTCTGCCTCACATCGTGCAAGGCCTTTTCAGAGAAAAACGCATAAAATAAGAATCAGAATTAGTCTGTTGGACTTGGTAAACAGCTGTGTATTTTGAAGTAAAAGTCCTCAGTGGAATTAGGGATTATTCTCTGGATCTGTTAACGTTGGTCTGTTTGGCTCCAAAAGCCCTGTTGCTTTTCTCTCATTTGATTCTTGCTGTTCCTGTACCAGCAGGATATATGCTCTAGAGTGAGGAAAAAAAATTCCAAAAAGGGTAGAATGGCTCTTTAGTTAAAAAATAAAAATGGCCTAACTTAATTTCTACAGTGTTGTTTATTTCCAAGGCTTCACAGATCTGTACAGCAGAAATTGGCTTTGTAAGTGATAGACAAGCAAACAAATCTAGTGGTTAAGAATTTATGCTAGCCAAAGGAGGTTGAAATGAGAAAAGCTTGAAAGCAACTAACTGAATGAAAAAGTAGTGCTGTACACACAGAGCTTTGGATCTCAAGCTGTGTTGTTTCTCTTCAAACAAACACATTGTCAACACTGTACATCTTATATAAGAGCCTTTTATCCCCCAACACCACAGAGTGCTTTACAAAAACAATAAATAAAAATACCCCTATGTCTATCAGAGGATGTGGCTCCCTGGGGAGTAAAAAGCACTGCATTAATGTTGAGGAACTTGCACAGCAATTTAACACAGGAAGAGAAGACCACTGCATCTCAATAGAACCACTCTAGGGTGGATTTATCTGCAGTGGGGTTTGCCTAGGATACTCCAGCTCTTGTTGCTGTTCCTCCCTCCAGGAGCAGTACATCTCTCTGCAGACCCATGCTGAGGTGTACATATCACACCTCTTCAGTACCTTCTTGCAGACACCTGATTGAGCTTTTCTTAGCGTGTGAGTGCTTACGTAGGCTGTAGACAGATACTGCTTGCCTATCATGGGCAGAGCGTTTTTATTACAACACTGTTTTGAGGAGATGGGGGTTTTCAGAACTGCCATTTCTCTTCCAGCAGCTTCCACTCCTGATGCTCTTACAGGCGTGTGCTTTGTGCTTGGTGTGGAAATGCTGCAGAGCGGAGGAAATGATGCTTTAATGCCCTCTATGCTTGTAGTGGCAGAGAGCTTGGAGCAGTTGGTAGCATCTCACCGATAGCCAGTGGTAGTCAAGATTGGCCCAGGTGTGAATGGGAATTTGACTTGAGATTACAAACTCTAGTAGAAATAGACTCTTTCATTTAGGGAGGTTTAGAAAAAAAAATAATCCTTGCTATAGCCTTGGAAGGTGACAGGTTGAATGTATTTAGATGAACTGGGCTTGCATTTCTTGTACCTTGCATTCAGAAATACCCCAACTTTTATCAGACAGTACAAACAGTCTAAAAATACAGTTCTTTCAATCTGTGAGGATCATACTTGGGCTTGTAGGCTTTGAAATTGAGGTACCCACCTCTCCAGTTCTGTACTGGAGAGGGAGAGGCAGGAAGTGGGGTCTCTGTTTTGAAAGATGCTAGAGCTGTTTGCAGAAGAAACACTTTTTTGAGGGGGAAAAAAATCAGAAAAAGAAGAGAAGGTAAATCAATGTCTGGCTGAAGACAAAGGTGAGAAAAGTTCAGGAAACAGAACTGCGGAGGATGTACATATTTAAAAAAAAATGCATGAGCAGTGCTCGTAAGGTTGTGCAAAACCTCTCGTGCTGGGTAGGGCTGGAGGGCTGAGGAGGCTCTAAAGAGATGATCAGAAAGGAAACTTGCTGGGGGATAGGTGGGACCCTGGTTATGCTCTCAGGGAAGTATGATGAATTGAAAACAGGACCGGCATGCTGATATTTTGCATTGAAGCGTATTGTTCTGAAGCCATTCTTGCCTGACCACTGCTAGAAATAAAATGCTGAATTATTTTTCTACTTCTGAATGCATCAGGAAACTTCCACACTGCGAGATGGGCAACTGATCACTCATTTGCATGCTTAGCTTTAACATATAAATAATCCATTTCAGTTGGTGCTGAATTACCTTGTCCTTTAAGCCTCAGGATGATTTTGGGGTGAGCCCTGTGTTCCCCTTCCCCTCATCAAGTACCACTTCTCAAAGTGCGTCAGTGCCTCTGCTGCCATCATTTGGCAGGAGCCGCAGAGGATGCAGCCAGCAGCTCCTAAAAAAGCCAGAGATTGTTATTTTCTTGCAGCATGTTTAGTTTCCACATGACTGGGACCAAAAGATCCAAGTCCATGCACATCTTGGGTATCTCAGCAACTCATCCCCCTGTTGCCAAGGTGCTCTGCTGATTCAGATGACCTTTTAAATCAAATGCTTTATAGTTATTGGGCAGCTCTGTATGCTTTTTGTTTTGCAGTTACAAAATGTTTCTTACTTGCAGCCATATTTAGAACCACTGAAAAATAAGAACTATGAAGATAGTCTCCTTGTTCAGAGGAGAAACAAATGAACTATTAGACTCAATCAGATTTTTACTTAGTATTTCTACAAACACTTTTTCACTTGTTTTGTCTGTGATTTGCAGTGCTACCAGTGTGGTGTTTTTCTAGCTGTGTATCTCTGTGTACCAGGGTGTTTTGATTTTTCTTAGATCCTTTGAGAAACTGGCATATATTTATCCTTCTAGAAACAGGCCTATATTTAATGTTTCCTTTTGTGAGCAGGTCAGTGCGTTATGCGAGGAACTGATCTAGGTTTGCGTAGTTTCATAAGTATACAGAAGTTGCTTTCTTTGTGCATGGACTGCACATGAGGACTGCACATGAGGAAGAAGGTTGAAATAAAGGAAAATAACCCAGTAATCCCTATCACCTCCTAAGTCCAAAAGTAGGAAAAAAAAGATGCAAAACTCTTCCCAGTTCAGCCATTGGCTTGCTCCATGGACCAGGTGCTACTCCGTGAACCTGAACTACACTGCAAGAAATGCTTTCATTGACCTGGGGATGAGTAGTAAATTGCATCAGATTCTTCCTGTCACAGAGAAAGTTTTTGGAGACAGAATTCTGTGGAATGTTTTATAGTAATTTGGTTATTAGAGAAAAAGTAAGTAACGAAAGGTCCAAGCATTTCTCTGCAAAAGAGAGTTTGGTACCTAGCTGAGAACAAAAGGTAGAACTTCCTGAAAATTCTGCTCTGAAGGGTCCTGTTGGTTGTTAGCTTACAGCAGCTTGTGAGGAAGGAAAGCAAAAAGCTTTGATTTGGGAACTGAGCATGTCTTGCTGCGGGGGACCTGGACCTTTTTATGACAAAGATGGGTGGCGGTATATCTATCTCCAGAGGCTGTGATGCTGTTGTAGGTTATTGTGGGAATCAGCAGATGACTGGTGATGGCAGCATAGCCAGGGGCTTGGAGGCAAGGCTGAGGTCTGTTTCTGATAGTACATATGGTTGAAGGTCAGTGTGGATGGGTTGCTGACTTCTGTGCAAATGTACCCTAATGAAGCATTGTTTCCTTATAGCAATGGTGGCCTGGATCCGTGGTCTGCAGGTGGGGTGACCCAGAACATCAGCGATTCCCTCGTGGCCATCATGATCCCAGATGGAGCTCATCACCTGGACCTGCGCAGCCACAACCCTCGTGACCCCAAATCTGTGCAGCAAGCTCGGGTCTTGGAAGTCCACTACATGAAGCAGTGGATTGAAAAGGCCAGGCACAAGCACTGAAGTGATACTGTGATAACTGTGGCCTTTATACCTCTGCTGGCTTTGCTGGGAGCAGGGCCAGGCCTTAACACAGACGCTCTGAACATTTCACTCCTGCTTCTTCATCTGTGCTGCAGCGCTGGCCATTGCTTGTGCCCATGGGAGAAGCAGGTGGTAGACAGATGGGAGGGTGTTATCAGAGAACAAACTTTAGAGAATAAAGTGCATGGACTGAGCTGCTTGCTGTGCCTTGCTTTCCTCTTCTGCTCTTCCCAAATGCTGTACCTTAGGGTAGAGTGCCTCTTCTAGGCTTGATGCCTTCCTTGCTTGCTAGGTTACTGTCCTGACTGCTGGTATATACAATGGATTAAATGGCAGTGCTGTTTACATTGATGATCAAAATCCTGTTGCATTCAGTGGTATTGAATTTTGGACATCCTCTGCTGGTGTAAATTATCATGGCAGGGGCACAGGGAGAACGAGGGAACAGAAGTCACATCTTCCTGAGATGTGTGCTGGAGAGGTAGGGAAGGCATGGGTGAAAACTGGCTGTGCAGTTTGTAAGGAAACTGAACAGCCCCTAACCTTTGGAATCAGTACTGGAAAAAAACATATTTTAAATTGTAATTTTCTGGCAACTTACTAATCAAAGCTGCCTTTGGTGGTTTTTCCATTCTGTACTGTGCTGAAGGGTCAGGGCTGGGCCCGGACTCCCTCTGCTAATAACTGGCTGAGCCTGTGCAGTCCGTATCAGGGTTTTGAAGTTTAACATGAAGTTTAACAAAAGCAAGTGCTGGGTCCTGCACCTGGGACGGGGCAACCCTGGCTGTGCATACAGACTGGGCAACAAGACGCTGGAGAGTAGCCCTGCAGAGAGGGGTCTGGGGGCTGCAGCTGACAGCAAGTTGAATATGAGCCAGCAGTGTGCCCTGGCAGCCAGGAGGGCCAACCGTATCCTGGGGTGCATCAAGCACAGCATCGCTGGTAGGGCAAGTGAAGTGATCGTCCTGCTCTGCTCTGCGCTGGTGCGACCTCACCTCGAGTACTGTGTCCAGTTCTGGGCACATCAGTACAAAAAGGACATTCAACTGTTGGAGAGTTTCCAGAGGAGGGCGACAAAGGTGGTGAAGGGCCTGGAGGGGATGGTGTATGAAGAGCAGCTGAGGTCACTGGGGTGTTCAGCCTGGAGAAGAGGAGGCTGAGGGGGGACCTCATCGCGGTCTACAACTTCCTCATTAGGGGTAGTGGCGAGGCGGGTGACCTGTTCTCCATAAACACCAGTGACAGGACCTGCAGGAACGGGGTTAAGCTGAGGCAGGGGAAGTTTAGACTGGATATCAGGAAGAGGTTCTTCACCGAGAGGGTGGTTGTGCACTGGAACAGGCTCCCCAGTGAAGCAGTCACTGCACCAAGTCTGTCTGAATTTAAGAAACGTGACTGTGCACTTAGTCACATGGTCTAAACTTTTGGGTACACCCAGGAGTTGGACTTGATGATCCTTACGGGTCCCTTCCAACTCGGAATATTCTGTGATTCTATGGTTTTATTTCTTCCTTTGCTGTTTGTCCTAATCCTGGAATATCTGCCACTGTGATGACAGTTGCCAAAGAATAAACTGTAATTTGTGTGTGTGTGTGTGTGCCTCCCACAAACATTTAGCTTTTTTCAAATCAGGAAGCTTTTGAAGCTATTCTCTTGAAGAGCAAATGTGACACTTGTGCTGGCTAGATCTTATGAAGCGACAAATAATTCGGGCTGTGCCTTGTGTGGGTTTCCCCCTCCCCCCCCATTCTCTGTATTGTTCAAATTCTGCATGATCTGTTTGCTGATGGCTCTTCAATAAAAGCCTTTAAAAAAAAGTTTGCGGGACAAACTATTCAAAACACAGAATGCAGCTATCCTCTTGGAGCAGCCTAAAGCATGATGCTGAGCTCAACAAGCCAGGTGCACTGGGCTTTCTGTAAGGCTTCCAAAACAGACAAACTGCCCTGATTCATGAGACAGCATATTTGACGTTAATAAATGGCTGGGGCAGTCCCCTCGTTTTCCAGCTTTGGCTTCATTCACACTGGAGCCCTTCTTCAGAAAGGCTTCTTTGCAGTTTAAAGGACAACTCCATTTCAGAAAGACTTGGGCAAGGCTTGTTGTCCCCAGGCTCTTAAAATTCCAACTCTGTTGAAAAATTTTCTCAGCTTTGATGATATGCCTGATGGTTGAGTATTTTCCTAAGACACCAGGTGGCCTTTTCTGTTTCCAGTCTCCTCCCACCCTCTGGGAACAAACCAAACCCAACACTGAAATTTTATATTTGAATACACTCCTGTGCATCTTCTCTTCCCAACAGAGTTCCTGGCATTCCCTCATCTTGCTCCAGTGTGTTAAAAATAGCGCTTATGTTCAGATTTGCTGAATCTGAACTTTTCATGCTCTGTCTTGAGCAAGGTAATTACATTGGAGAATATAAAGAGCAAGATGAGAGAAGGACAACAGGGGGAAGAGGAAGAGCTATGTAAGAACATGCCTGAAACCTGTTCCCTTGAAAGCTTTTGGTAATCTCTGTTCCAATAAGTCCATTTTTTTGGTACTGTGATGTAAATGTATGCCAATCTCTTGTGTACTTTGTAATGACACGGTGGCCTTGAATTTTCTGTCAATTTAATTTTGACAAATTAAATGTTTTTTTCATAAACTGAGTTACAGTCAAGTTTTTAGAAACACCATTGTACCTGTATGTGTTAATTAATGCATAGTAATAGCTGAAAGGCAAGGAATGAAATTTACAAGGGTAGACATAAATTTGGGAATTACAATTGGTTTGAAACTGGGCAAGCAAGAGTCTGGTCCAACTGCTCCCACTGACTGCTCTGAGTGCCAGTTCTGGGATAAACTCTTCTACGTTGAGTGGAGAAGGACGTGGGGATTTTCATGCAGTGAACAGCCAAATTAACAGCCACTGTCTGTCTTAATTAGCTCACGTCTCTTCCTCCTCTCTTTCCCCTGCTAGCAACTTACTGTCTCAGGAAACAATTTATTGTTTGTTGTTTGGAAAACACTTTATAGTTTCAATGAGAATAAGTAATTTAAGCTTTCATTCCTCCTTTCATAAGCAGAAAAGTGTGCCTTCAGGGAAACTTCTCTTTAAAAAATAATCAAAAAAAAAAAACCTGCCATTTTGAGTTGTGAGGCATTACATTTAAAACCAAAAATTGTTTAGTTTTGTCATTTTTTTTCCCCTAAATCTTACTATCCACTCAGCTTTGGTCTGAGACTGTCTGATTGCAGTGCACTTTGGATCAGGTTTTTACTGCTTGGACCAGCTTATGAATTAGGTGACTGGCTTTCTGCTTTTATTAATCATTCTTCATTTTTACTTTTTTTTTTTTTTTTTTTTTTTTCCCTTGCATAGTTGAAACCTTAAAGGTGTTATTTATCACAGGCATTCAGACCTCATCTGAAGAACTATGCAGTCCCAACCAAGTAAGTGCTTCCCACGTGCCAGCGATGATGTGTCGGGCAGCGGGGCCCAGGCACTTGCTGGGCTGGATGGGGCTGCACAGCCCTAGGAGTTCACTGGGGAGGCTGAGGCTGAAGGGTCTTGGGAGGAGCTAAGTGCCCTTTGGCCACTAATTGTTGTGTTTGTAGGTAATTTCAGTTTTGAAGACACATACTGTGTCGTCAAAGGAAGCTATAGAAAGGAAAGCCCCTTTGGGAACCTGGATTGGGATTTCTGTTATCGGAGAAGTGTATGCAAAGTGGAATGCAGGGCAAGTTTTGCTTCCTAGGTTAGCTGTGCATCAGCTGTGTTACAGGCAAATGTCTGTACTTTACTTAAATGGATTTTTTTTTTTTTTTTTTACTTTTAAAAAGACTATTTTGTGGTTTGAACCCAACCTCTAAATGAGTCAAAAGGAATTGTCAATGACCTAGAGAGCTCTCTGTACATCACAGACTTGCATGCTGACAGATACAGTTGCACCTTCCAGGACTAGTGGTGGTTTCCTTGTCTGTCTGACAGTGAGGAGGATGGCGGCAATCCCCTGAACACGGGTTTGGGAGAGAGCACGAGGAACCATGTACTCCGAGCCTACCTCAGGGAAGGACCTGCTAAGGTGCCTTAGCTGTTCTGGATGGGCGATGGGTGCTGGTTTTTTCTCTTCCCTGTAAAGCCAGGAGATCATCACTGCTGTGCTGTCTGCAGCCACTGTAATAGGTGGCACATGTTTGCGACACCGTGCATGTAGGAGAAAACTCCAACTACCATAAAAATCTTTATTTTAAAAAATACCATCTGAAACTGCTCAGACTGATGGTATTTGCACTCAGTCTTGACCAGCCGAAGGAATGAACCTCAGTAAAAGACTGCAGTGGGGGCAGGTCTGCACTGCTGGAACAATAAAGTAGGTGCTTGCAGAGCTGAGCAGGCAATGCATTCGTCATGTTCCTTAAAATGCACTGCTGAAAAGCTGCTCCTTAAAATACAAATCTTTCTGGAGCTGAAATTTTGTACGTGATTTTTACTGCCTACGAGCAATTTATAAATGGTCATTGGAGGAATTTGTTTGAATCCCATTGCACTTCCATCTCTGTCATTTCCTTGTGTGTTTTAAAATCACAACCTCGGTTTTACAAAAATAACTGCTCACAAATCCAGCTTCTTTAAGACTATCAATGTTAAATAAAATAGTCTGTTTTGGCAATGCAGGTTCACAGAAAATGTGTGTTACCTCACATTACCTGAGCAGTGAGGCAACAGCAAAAGTTCAGAACTGAGGATGATACCTGGGATAAATTTATAGTGCTTCAGTGCTTTTCAAAATTTCCATTCTACTGTTTAAAAAATGACAACTGTTTTACCATTTTAAAGATGCTGAGCATCTGCTTGCACCTTCCACTGAAATGAGTGACCTGTGCTCCTGCGTCATTCTGGTTCCTCAATTTCACTGCCTCTAGGTGCTGAGACGTGAGCCTAGACGCCCCAAGTCAGCCTTTCCTTTTTCCCCAGCCCAACTCATTTTCAACGTCAAATCTGAAGTTGTTTGCTCCTTGTGCTTTGGTGTAGATCTTTTCAATAGGATGAGCTTCGTGAAGAATTTGCTGGTTGTAGCATGAGCTCTGTTGCCATCAGCTGACCTTAGGGCTTGTCTGAGCCTGGCTGAGTGGGGACCTGCTCTGTCCCCTCTGCCCCCTTGTGCTGGGGACCCCCACTTGTCCTATGGCATGATGCAGGGACTACAAATGCCCGCAGCAGCGAACAGCAGGAACCTGTCCTGTATTTGTGCTCCCCAAGGCAGTCACCTTATTTTTTGGGTGCCCAGGAAAATCAGCAGGCTGTTGGGGTGCTCTGGTCGTGAGGCGTGGGCATCCCCGCAGTGGGAAACGTGCTCGCCGTGGCTCTCCATGCGGTACCGGGGTGTTCCCTCGCTGGGGAGCAAGTGCTCCTCGGGGAGAGCAGGGCCGGCCCTCCGCTGACGATCTGTACAATCTTTTAGCTCAATCCCCCTGTTTAGAAAGCAGGGGCAGCGAAACACTAAGAGGGGGGATAGCAAATCCCTTCCGTTTGTCTTGTTGTTTTCTAATGTATGCGACCTCTCTGGGTGGTTTAAGCGGTTTAGGTACTTTCTATAAAAGGGATCTTTTAATGACAAAACTAATGTGATTATCTTACCGAGTGTGAGAGGCGTATTCAAGGTTTAAAGAAAATCTGTTAGAATAGCTGAATGTATCTGCTTAATCCTTTCTCTAATGTGGGTGGACAATGCTCTGGGAAGCAATTGGTCTTTCTTTCTTAAGTAAATGCCTGGTCTCCAGAGGTAGGAACTGTTTGCAGCTTTTTATACCCTTACGCTTCACCTTCTAGAGAACACAAAGGCACAGGAGAGAGGCAGGGAGCTTTGAGAGGCCAAGATTTTCCTCAAATAGCTGGGGGTGTAACCAGCCCTGGGCCCATCCTGCAGGCTGCTGAGCACTCTCCACTCCCTTTGACTGCGATGTGAATGGGGGCTCTCCTTTTTTTCTGTCCTGCAAAACCACATCCCTGCAACGCGACACACAGGAGCACCGTCCCCTTTCTGTACAGAGCACTTGGGGAAGCTGATGGCGGCTGCTAAGACTGCAGCAATCTGCCTGGGTCTGTGTGCCAGCGACGCACTTCCCATACAGACCCATTGCCTTTTGGGGAATTCTCCAAGGGGTACAGTCTCTACATTAACCCTTTGGAAAGTTCTTACCCACACAAGGAGAGATGCTGCGGGATGCAGGAGGCTCTCAGCTGGCACCAGCCTGGCATCACTCAGCTGCTCTGCCATTCGTGGGGCTGTGCGTATGGATCTGTGATCTCCCTACGTCCATCTGTGTGCACAGGTCTGTGAAGCGTTAGGAAATCCGATTGTCTGCAAAGGTTAGCAAGATACACGGAACCCCTCTCACCTTGCCGAAGTATTTACCAAAGCAAGTGGTGTCTCTGGGGCTGTTCAGTACATGGATTTGGCTGTAGAGCAGGGACAAACAGGTTGTATTTGGTAACTAGTTATCCAAACACCCTCAAAACAGCACATAAGGAGGAAAAGCATGTTGATCTGCTGCCCTTTTCTGCTGGAGTGAAACGAGCTGCCTCCTTTGGCCACCCACTGCAGAAAGAGTTTTTTAAAGTACAAGAGGTTAGGTTTAGCTTAAATATTTGGAAGAAATTCTTTACTCGGAGGTTGGTGAGGCCCTGGCACAGGCTGCCCAGAGAAGCTGTGGATGCCCCATCCCTGGAGGTGTTCAAGGCCAGGCTGGATGGGGCTTTGAGCAACCTGGTATGGTGGGAGGCGTCCCTGCCCATGGCAGGGGGTTCGAACTAGATGGGCTTTAAGGTCCCTTCCAATCCAAACCACTCTGTGATTCTGTGATTATGTGAAATACAGAGAAAAGAGATGCCTCAAAATCGGCATAGCCTCTCTGTGGAGATGGGCACCGAGCTAACCCTACATGCTTGTCTGGCTACTCTGGGCTGTGGAGTGGTGCTGGGTTGGTTCTCCACTGTGGAGAGAGACAGCATGCAAGGGCTCCGTGCAGAATCTACAAACCAGTCCCAGCTTGTATCACGGTGGGAATTTTTGCAAGGAGGGAAGAGCAGTTCGTAAATGAGGCCTTGGCATCTCCCCAGCAGGCTGCTGCGCGGTCAGCAGTTGCAGGAAGGTTCAGGTTGGAGGGACCTTGGGAGGTGTCTGACCCAACATCCTGCTCGCAGCAGGGTCAGCTGTGGCGTCAGACCAGGCTGCTCAGGGATGTCTCCAGCTGTCTCCTGGAAGCCTCTGAGGAAGGAGCTTGTACAGCCTCTACAGGCAACCTCCTCCACTGCCCACATGGTGGAAAAGTTTTTCATCTAGTCTGAATTTCTTGTTTCAGTTTATACGTCCTGTCTCTTTTCCCCCTACCAGGGGGAAAGTCTGTCTCCCTGATGACCCCTGTAGGCACTGGGGGCTGCTGTTAGGTGCCTCCAGAGCTGTCCCTTCTGCAGGCTGAGCAGGCCCAGCTCCCCCTTCTTCTCACAGGACAAGTGCTCCAGCCCTGAACATCCTGGTGACCTCACCTGAACTCACTCCAATCCATCAATGTCTTTCTTCTAGTGGGAGATCCCAAAGCAGATACAGTATTTGATTTGTGGTCACCAAGAGCCTACTAGAGGGGGGTGATACCTCCCTGGATCTTCTGGCTCTGCTTCTGTTTGTTCAGCCCAGGAAGTGTCTTTGCTGCCAGGACACACAACTGGCTTGTGCACAGCTGATTGTCCACCAGAAGGCCTAAGGCTTCTTCTGCAGAGCTGCTCCTCAGCCCACCTGCACCTCTGCAAGGAGCTCTTCCTTCCCAGGGGCAGGATTTTGTGCTTATTCTGATTGAACATCATGAACTTCTTCTTGTCTCCTTCCTTCAGATTGTCTTGAGCATTTTGACTGTTCACTCCAACTTGGTGTAATCTGCAAGACTAAGAAATGCTGAAGAACTTTAAACCTGAAAACAATGTTTTTTTTTTTCCTTTTCCTTTTCCTTTTCCTTTTCCTTTTCCTTTTCCTTTTC